>NW_007245713.1:171731-275759 GCF_000164805.1 Carlito syrichta
ACCACTGAGAATTGTTCCTGCCCTGCTCTGGGGGAAGAGATGAATGCTTTGATGTCCTTACCTGTATAGGGGACACAGTAGGACCTGCCTTGAAGGTTGTGAGAACTGAATGAGATGGGAGGGAGAGCTCCTAGCACAACTTCTGGAGCACAGAGGAGGCTCCCAGCAAGTGAGTGTGTTACCCACTAGACCCTACCATTCCGGTCTGTGCCAGACCTGGTTTGTTTTTGACTCCAGACCTCCAGGCCAGGTTTAGTTGCACTCGTGTTGGAGAGATGTCTTGCCTGAACCCTGGCCAGGAGCTGCAGGTCTCTTATCCTTCCATAAGCAGCATGGATTTTGTCTCACTGGTAGGACTCCTGTGCTGGGGACTTCAGAGGGTCGAAATCCTAACACCCTTCCAAGGACTGGTACTTCTGAGGTGGTTGCCTGCTGGAGCAAGAATACGGCATTGCAGGGTGTGTCTGTTTTTTCACAGCTCACAAAGCCATCAGAAGAGCACAGAACACTTTTCTTTTGCCTCTCCAGAAGTTCTTCATGAAATTTTATTAAACCTGTTGGCGCTTAGAATGCAACAAAAATCTGGAAAAAAAGCTATTTCCAAATTTAACATTTTAAAATGTAGGAAGTGGTGTTTTATGTGCACTTGTTTTTCCAGATGGTTCACTTATTTTCATTGAAAAAGATCAGCACAAATCAAAACCACAGAACTGTCTGGAATCAATTGAGAAAAAATAGAAATACCTTGAAAATGACTGGCTCTGTTAAGTGTAACATGATTAAATGAGAAGTTCAGTGAGCAAACATGTTCTTTCAGATTTGGTTGTTATAGCTTAATCTAATTTCAGAGTAACCACGACAGCTTTCTCCCCCAAAGAGCAAATGACAGGACAGCCTGCCTTTGGTATGTGCTGTGAGTAGACTCTAGGGGCTGCAGCTTCGTGTGTGTGTGTGTGTGTGTGTGTTGTGTGTGTGTGTGTGTGTGTGTGTATGTCTACAAGTGAGCCTCTAGCCAGTGAAAACTCAGAACTTGCATAGCACTGGCTAATGAGGTTTTTACTAATTAACTAGTGCTGTGCTCCCAGATACTCTTGAGCATGTTTTAACTGTATTTCTTCCTTTCCCCCATAAACATCACTGAAATTTTTTTTAAAGAATTTTATTTATTTATTTTTCTTTTTTTCTTTTTATTTAAATGTGGGGTACAATTCATGATTAGGTATACAAATGTTCATTATGCAGGTACCCTTGTTGATGAGGTGTGCCCCTCCCTCCCCTGGCAGTTTCCCATTACTGCCAATCCCTTTCTTATAGTATTATGATAATTGTTCAAGGTCTGCTTATGAGTGAGAACATATGATATTCTGTCCTTTGTTTCTGTGATAGATCACTGACTATGATAGACTCTAAATCCATCCAAGTTGCTGCGAAGTCCATATGTTTGTCCTTCTTTATGGCTGCATAATATTCCATTGTGTATATGTCCCACATTTTTTTAAATCCAGCTTCAATAGGCAGCATGGTTGGTTCCATGTTTTTGCTATTGTGAATAGAGCTGCAACAAACATGCGTGTGCAAGTCTCTTTTTGGTAGAATGACTTGAGTCCTCCAGGTATATTCCCAATAGGGGGATTGCTGGGTCATATGGAAGGTCAATTTCGAGTTCTTTCAGAAATCGCAACACTGTCTTTCAAAGAGGTTATACTAGTTTGCATTCCTACCAGCAGTGTAAAAGGTTCCTTTCTCTCCACATCCTCACCAGCATCTGTTGTTGTTTGTTTTATTAATGATGGCCTTTCTTACTGGGGTTAGGTGGTATCTCAATGTGGTTTTGATTTGCATTTGATAGAGATTTGCATTTTACTCTCCCACATGGCAAAAGGGAGAAATGAGGATATGAGTCTTGTGTGAGAATTTTAAAGCCCATATTTTACCCGCCCAGCTGGAGAACATCTGAGCCTCTCATCAAACCCAAATGAGCTTCTAGGGGAAGGGATCAGGGGTTCTGGGTTGTGAAATTTCCAGTGCTGGTTGGCAGCTGTGGCCTGGTGATTTCTCCTCCAGTACCTGAATTTATTAACAATGCCTACGAGTGTTTGACTGTTACACTTACCTAGGAATGATCTCATCCCTTCTAATAGGCCTTCTCTTTAGTCTCTTGCTTCCTTCCACACAATCCTAATCCTGAGTGTTTCCCCACCACCCTTCTTTCCATTACCTCCTTTTCTCTTCCTTGGCAGCCTTACCCACTCCATCGTTCTGAGTATTCTCTGTGGGTGGCTTCCAGTTTCTCATGTTCCTCATCTCTCAAGCTCACATTTCAGCTGCAGGATACTTTACCTTAATGTTATACCCGCATCAAACTCAACAGGGCTAAAGTTCCTCAATGTCCCCACTCCCATCCCCACCCCATTCTAAGAGAGTCTCCTTTTGAAATGCTTATTTTTGTTATGGACACTGGGATTTGCCTCAAGACCTTGACTCATATCACTGAAGCACTTCATAGGTCCCTCTTCCCCCTCCTACTCAGTTGCTGAGTTCTGATCTCAGCAGAGAGGAACCTGTGTGTAATGAAAGTATACATATTCACATTAAGATACAACAAACTGTTCTATGAGACAGTATAATGTGACAGCTAGTGAGTTGCCATACAGAACCAGACTCAAGATCTCAACATTTCTGACCCAGTGTTCTTTCTACTCCTTCCTCCTTCTTCTGTAGCTAGAGTCCTGTGAGATCTACCACACATGTTGGTTATGGACAGAGGAGCCTGTATGTAATGAAAATATACGTGTTCACATTAAGATACAACTTTATTATCTCATACATTTGACCAATCTGAGATATGATAGTTACTTGGAATGTAAAGATATTCACGAATCATATGGCTTCCTACCACAGAATTTAGAAGAGCTCACTGCTGGAGGATGATTTTGGATGGCCCATAGGTGTCTCAAAATAAAACAAAACAAAACAAACCTGTCCAAGTAGATTAGGACAGATATTTTATTTTCCCTTATAGGAGGCAAAAATATTGAAAATCATCCTATTGATTTTTTTTTTTTTTTTTTTGAGTCAGAGTCTTACTCTATTGCCCAGACTGGAGTGTCGTGGCATGATCACTGCTCATCCTAGCCTGGACCTCATGGGCTCAGGTGATCCTCCCACCTCAGCCTCCTGAGTAGCTGGGACTACAGGCACATGCCACCATGCCCAGCTAATTTTTTTTATTTTCATAGAGATAAGGTTTTACCATGTTGTCCAGGCTCATCTTGTACTCCTGGGCTCAGGCAATCCTTTTGCCTCGGCCTCCCAAAGTGTTGGGATTACAGGCATGCACTACTGTGTATGGCTTTTTTTGTTGTTCTTAAAGAAACCCTTTGAACATTTTAATATCCAAAGGTAGCACCTAGGATTTTAGTTGTAGTAGAGGTATTGGAAAGACAGGGTCTTCCTAAGTCTAAAAATTCTCTTATTATTTTTCCCTTCCCCTTCTGCCCCTGTCTCTTCCCGTGTGCTGCTTGTCATGGCAAATGTTTGTCATTATTGCTGATCAGTATTCTTCTTTTTGCTGAGTGTGTTCTCATTGCTAATTTATTTAACTCTTTTTTTTTTTTGAGTTGGAGTCTCACTATGTCACCCAGACTGGAGTGCAGTGGCCGCTCCCTGCCACCGTAACCTCGACCTGCTGGCTCTGGCGATCCTTCCACCTCAGCCTTTCAAGTAGCTGGAACTACAGGCATGCGCTACCACGCCTGGCTAATTTTTTGATTTTTGTAGAGATGAGGTCTTGCCAAGTTGCCCAGGTGGATCTCAAACCCGCGGGCTCAGGCAATCCACTCATCTCAGCCTACCAAAGCACGGGATTACAGGAAGAGCCACCGAGCCCGGCTAATTTATTTAACTCTAAGCATCTCAGCTTCTTGTATTCTTTCCTTCTTTGAATATGTACTGGGAAAGTGAGAAGATACTAGAAAAGGGGAAATTTGAAGGAAGAGAGAGAACAAGGAAGGGAAGGGAAGGAGAAAGAAAACAGGACAAGAGTGAACACAGAGAGGAAGCTGAGGTCACGGGGTGATGGAGGGAAGGCAGGACACTAAGCACAGGTCAGGAGACCTGTTTCTAGAGTATGTTCTGGGTTTCTGCCTGGCCTTCTCCCTCAGTCTCTTGCTTCCTTCCACGCAATCCTAATCCTGAATGTTTCCCCACCACCTTTCTTTCCATTACCTCCTTTTTTCTTCCTTGGCAACCTTACCCACTCCATCGTTCTGAGTATTCTCTGTGGGTGGCTTCTAGTTTCTCATGTCTCCCATCTCTCAAGCCCACATTTCAGCTGCAGGACACGTTACCTTAATGTTATACTCACATCAAACTCAACAGGGCTAAAGTTCCTCAACCCACCCCCTCAACTCCATTCCAAGAGAGTCTCCTTTTGAGATGCTTATTTTTGTTCTGGACACTGGGATTTACCTCAAGATCCTGACTCACATCACTGCAGTACTTCATAGGTCCCTTTCTCTCCCTCCTACTCAGTTACTGAGTTCTGGTCTCACCCTGATTCTCATTCTCACCTACTCTACCACTTTTGAATTGCCACTCTGCCTACTGTTGCCCTGTTGGTCTTTCTAAAGTAGCTGCCTTTTGCTGGTGGACTAAAGTCTGGCTCCATAACCCAAATTCAAAGTCCAGAACCCTGGCTTTCCAATCTGTTTCTCTTTCCTGATTTTCTTTTTCACTGCATAGCTACCAATCAAAGCTCACCACCCCCAAGCCCACATAGTGCTCATTCATTTCTGTGCTTTTGGTACCCTATTTTCCTCCAGGAAGTCGCCTTTCTCCCATGCCCACCTGTGGAAATCTATCCCACTCAGCTTTCAGGCTCTGCCTAGAGGGAAGATGCATCAGTTGCCTTCCCCCCCCCCCCACATCTTTCATCCTTCTTGATTTTAACTGATTGATATTTCTCTTAGAGTGTCTGTGTGCTACCCCAGGGTCGAGTCATGTGTGCTTAATTCTATGTATTCTTCTGGAATATGACTTCTTTGAGAGAAGGCACTTTATGTAAAACATCTTCATATTGTTCAAAAGCACTGAACCTTATGATTTCCACATGGTAGATGTTCAAGGGATTTTGTCAAGTGGATGAACAAAAGCGTAAGTGAATGATGAACTTTGACATTGGGCAGTCCCCTCTCAAAACCTTAGTTTTTCTGTCTACCAAGTAAGGGAGTTGGATTAGATAATCTGTAAGTTTCCTTTTTAGCTCATGTCACATCCTGGCTTAATGTTAATGAAAAACTTTGAAATATCTTTTTGAGTTTTATTACTATGTGTTATAAATAGAGCAGACATCGTTAGGAATTATACATATGTATCACCGAAGTGTCTTCCTGGCTCATAAACCTATTTCTTTTCTTTCCTAGGTTTACAAGTTGTCCTGAACTCCATTATAAAAGCCATGGTTCCCCTCCTTCACATAGCCCTTTTGGTATTATTTGTAATCATAATCTATGCTATTATAGGATTGGAACTTTTTATTGGAAAAATGCACAAAACATGTTTTTTTGCTGACTCAGGTAAGTAATGAAAGAGGCAGCTAACTTAATTTTTAAAAATTTGGCTTTCCCCAAAGCAACTTTTGTAGTTTGGGGAAAATCTAAAACAAAATGGGAAAGAAAATGCCAAATATACCAGCAAGCTGATGGAGCCAATTCCTGGTGTAAGTTATGTTTAGAATAAATGAGAATTTAATCTCCTTTTCCATTCTTATTTCCTGTGTAATTTGTCCTAGCAAACAAGATCAGGGACTTCCAAAACTAGACTATGAGGCAAACCAATTGCATTGTGCTGTCTAAGCTTTAAAAAGGTGCCATAAAATGAGTACAGAGGAAAGAGGGATGGGTCCTTACTCTCAGAGAAAATGGCAGATTCTACTGAGCAGGGAGCATTTGAAGAGGACCTTGAAGGACAAGTAGGATTCTGAGGCATCCTAGTGAGTGGTAGGGTGTACCAGGCTCTTGCCAGAGTTTTCTACTTCCCCCAGCTTGAGATTCCTGATTTTTCTCTCCTGAGTGGTGCAGCCTGCTTATTCTGTTTGCAGATATTGTAGCTGAAGAGGACCCGGCTCCGTGTGCGTTCTCAGGGAATGGACGCCAATGTAACACCAATGGCACGGAATGTAGGAGTGGCTGGGTTGGCCCGAATGGAGGCATCACCAACTTTGATAATTTTGCCTTTGCCATGCTCACTGTGTTTCAGTGCATCACCATGGAAGGCTGGACAGATGTGCTCTACTGGGTAAGTAGCTTGAGGAGAAAGTTTATGGAGAGTTATTTCCTTGGATAAAGGTGTTTTGTTAGCTAGAGCAGTTGGAGTATTGTTGACTGAAAAAGAAGTGCTAGAAGTTAGTTCTTTGGGAAGGGAAGCAGATCCTCTCTTCCCCAGCAGGCCTCATCATCCTCCTCCCCCCAGGGCCTTAGTTTCAGTTCCAGAAAGCTGCTGCATGATGTTGGCTTTTGAACTGTTAGTCCTCCACTTGCCTGGAGACTTGTTTCTGGGTGTGCCTAGTAGTCCCCTTTGGAGGCACTCCAGGAAGCCAGGGATGTCCAGATTCAGCACTAGGAGGACCAGAGGGCCATTTCCCAGATGAACGGCCTCCGAAACGACTGCAGGCAAAAATCGATCTTTCTTATATAAAGGTAGGTTGCTCCACTTGATCCTAAAGGAAAGAGAGGGAACATAAATTGGATCCCTTTCATGCTTTCCATAACTCAGGACAACCTTAAACCCAACATGAGTTTTCCCTTTTGTATCTTCAGTATTACTATAGATTGACCACCATAAGGTCTTAGCTCTCTTCCTTTCTATCTGGAGCTACAGAACTCTCTCAGAAAGGGTAGACATGGCATGTCACACTTCCAGTGCTGATGGATCCACTGAACCCACCATAAAAACAGTTGCACACCCTTTCAGGGCTAGGTTCTGATTCCTCTTGTGCCTGACAGAGCCAGGAGAGTTTGCTATAGATAAAGTGCAGTAGTATTTTAACAGTCATTTCCCAGGGTTGAGTTGGTCTGATAGAATTTTAAAACTCACAGAAGTTTATAAATTATTTTCCATGGTATAAGAATTACTGGGAAAAAACAGCTAACATGTAGATTTTGAGCTTAAATCCAAGTCCAAATGGGATTAATCAGGATTCCAATAATAAGTTGTTAAAAAGAAATTAGTGATAAAGTACTTCTTTAATCAGCAGGCTCTAGTTAGAAAACCTACAAATTGAGAAGTAACTTCTGATAGTTTCTAAATTTTAGATGCTTTACAAGATTTCATATTACTCCATAACTTCAGAGAACACAACAAATAATGGTTATAAATAGGTTTTTGCTTCCCTTTACCAGTTTATAGGATTGTCCCTATGTATTCAGTATTAGGAAAAGAAGCTATGCTTTTGTCTTTAGTCCCGGAGGTGTGAGTCTGGTTTGATGAAGTTTAAGCATCACCAACCCGTTATGTGCTGTTTTTCCCACTTCGTTTCTTTTTCCGTTTCTTTTTCATAGGTGTGTGCGTGCGTGTGTGTGTGTGCGTGTGCGTGTGTGTGTGTGTGTGTGTGTGTGTGTATGCTTGCATGTCTGTGTGGGTACACACATCTGTTATTTATATTCATAAAGCAATATCTTTTCATGAAGAGGAAAAGCAGCAGATTATATTGGATGAGCTATGAGCATGGACATTCAAGGGGGTCCTCAAGTTAGGTGAAGGACTTATTTTCAAAATTTCCAAGTGGCAACTGCTAGTCAGATTAGTTGAGGTCTCACTTCCAGTCTTCCCTTGAAGTTTCTGATAAATAGAAAAAGCATTATCCAAATACCCCAAACTCTGACCCTTCCCTCCAAACAATACAGAAAATATTTTAATTTTTTTTAAAATAAAAATCTGTGGCTCTTCTCAGCTTTGTTTTTCTCTCTATTGTCATGGTGAAATGTCAACTGCTGATCCAACATGCCCTGACTAATGAACAGTTTTATACTTTATGTTATATTTCTGTAAACTGATTCTCTCACAACAATTTTCCTATTGTCAAGCAAGTGAAAACTGTGAGTGTGTGATTAAAGAGAGAAAACTTTATGTGCCAGAGACAAAAGTTTCTACTTGCTTTCCTGATAACTTTTAAGTATCACCTAGGATGATATAATTATTATCTTTATTAATATGACAATCACATAGTTAATAATTTGACAATATAATTATATTCTCCATGAATTACATAGCATCTTTATTCTGATGGAGGAACTCAGGTAATTCATAAACATTATCCCAGTCTGTATCCCTTTATAGAGGATCTGGGATCTTGAAGATAGTAGAATGTAGAGAGACCACTGAACATCACCAGGGTCCTACAGCAGGTGGCTATGGTCCTCAGTCTAGAAGAGGGGTCTGTAAATCTTTTTATAAGGGGCCAAATAGAAAATGTATTTGGCCTTGCCGGCCATGTGGTCTCTGTTGCAACTATTCAACTCTGTCATTGTAGCTCAGAAGCAGTCATAGAAATATATAAGTGAGTGAATGTGGCTTTATTCCAAATATAACTTTATTTGTGGACCCTGAAATTTGAATTTCATATGACTTTTATGTGCCATGAAATATTATTCTTTTGATTTTTCTCCAACCATTTCAAAGTGTAAAACCCATTTTAACTTGAGGGCCATATAAAAAAGCAGACAGCAGGCTAGATTTGGGGACCTCTGGTCTAGACTAGAACCCAGCACTCTTTTGTTGGCATTCTTCCCTTCTCAGCAGTTTGTGGCTCCTTCTAGAACACTAGGGGGCAGCTAAGTCATGTCTTCCAGAGTGTTCTCTAAGATCTTATGCTCTGAAACACATCAGGATTTTAAAAAATTACTTGTTGATTGCACTTATTAACTCATCGTAGACATAGGCAGGGCCTAAGGAACCAAGCCTTCCTAATATCTTATGGGCCGTGGTCAGCTGAAAGCCAAACAGCTATGTTCCACAACAGACCATCCCTGCCTAGCACAGTATCTGTCACAAAGCAGGTGCTCAACGAATACAAGTGACTATGATAGCTCTTCAAGTGTACCAAGCATCAGTGCCTCATTAGTGTAGATGACCATGCTTGAATATCTATTTTTATTCACAAATAGGGCATTAAGAAAACATTTTGGGAGATAAAGGAGCCTAGATTTTAAATACTGGTTACAAGTGAATTTCTCAGTCCTTTAGACATTTGTGTACGGTGGGTAAAGTTTTTGTGGGAGATTGTTTGCAACTAATGAAGTCTACATTCAATCAGTGTTCTCAAGCTTGTGTATGCCTTACTTCTCATGAGTATCTGGCAGATGGCTAGTAGGGTCTTGTGAAAGGAAGTACCGGTAGGCCCAATATGCAGAAAGGCATACTTAGCACAGAACTATTTGGATGTGGGGAGTGGGATCACTAACTTCTGGTGGAAAAATTATTGTAGAGCACTTTTATAAAGTGAGTTTAATAAGTATAATTAAACTCGTTTGACCCACGTGTATTTGTTGCTCACAAAGGCTGTCGGATGTAGTGTAGAGGAGCATCAAGACTGGAAAGTGCTGGTCATGTGGCCCTGGATAGGTCACTGAACCTCTCTGGGCTTCAGTTTCCTTGTCTGCAAAATGCAGAATTAGACTACATGATTTAATTTTTCTTCAACTTAGAGGAAATTATTTTTCCCTTCAACTCAAGGGAAATGTTTTTAAATGTAAGAATAAACAATATTGGTTTCAAGAGAGAGCTACCCATGTAAGTCATTCATGGTGTCTTGCTCTCTTCTCAGTGCTCACACTTGTAGGGGTGCTGGCTGCCAGGCCTAACGGAAGTATCTGTGGTCAAGTTGACATTCTCCTTTATCCAAGACACCTGGGAAAGTTCACACTCTAGGTATTCAACCAAGGGCTTGCCTTTCTATTATTTGTTGCTCCAGGGAGTAAACAACCAGTATATTAAGTTTCCAGGAGTATTTTCAGCAATTAGAAAAAACAAAAAGCCTTAAGTTAGCCTTTGATTTGAGACATGAAGATGCATTTTAGCCTTTAAAATGAGAGAAAACTAAAGTTAAAAAGAAATTTACTGAGCATCAGGTGACATCCCATGGTGCTTTGATATAAATATTTTTAAAAATTAATCTAAGTTGAAATGCTTCTGATCAAGCTGATTTCTTCATTGTTGATGAAGACCATATAGACAAAGTTCCAGCAGCATCTATTTTCAAGAGGGTATTTTTGGGAACAGCTTGCCAGTTCTGATTTTTCCCTGTATATATGGTAAGGTCTAAGAAAAACTTAGCTCTGCAAAGGGACTTGGGTTGAGAAGGCTGGGAGAAGCTGGGAGAAAGACGAGCTCTCAGAGCTGAAGTTTGTCTCTTTTGCCTGCCTTCTTGCATGGAAGTTTAGAGTCTCTTGTGGTCTGTGTTCAGCTCCAGCCTCTACCCCAGTCCTCAGCTGTCATCCTGGTGATAATTCTGATTGAGCAAATGTGAATTTGCTGAACACCTCCCAAGAAATTAAAAGGCTTTTACATTTTTTTAAGGAAAAATTTCTCTCCCAAGTAGAGAAGACAGCTGTTACTAGAGCCATTCTCTGGAACACCACACTGAGGCCTGAAGAGGGGGGTTGGTGAAGCAGATGGCTCAGCAACCAACTTTGCCAGAGTTGTGAATAGTGAGGTTTCCTGATGGGAGCCCTGGACCTGTCCGTCCTCCCCTCACCTTGATGGGCACCCTATTCCCTGCTGCAGGCACCTCCGTTCCAGCACAGAGGAATACAGCCCAGAGAGTTCTCTGTCGCAGGTGCTGACCCAGGCTGGGCTCTGGCCACCACACCAGGCAGTCTGTTTCTTCTTCACACATATGTTTTTAAATAAGTTTAGTGGTGTAGTTGCTTTGGAAGAGTTATCCTCTGCCTTCCTGTTGAAATTAGTTTATCCAGTTTAATTAGATCAACAATTGCAGCCACGGCCCTGGCTCATTCATTACTCTAATTGCCAATGTAAGATGTGCAGACTGATATGAGTTCTATTAAGCACATCAATTTTCATGTGGCCAAACAGGTGTTTCATAAGGGATTTAATGCCCTCTCTCTAGACTTCAGCAACAGATGTTAGGTAATTTTTTTTTAATGTTCTCTTTTCCTGTTTGGCTTCTGCATGAGGCAAACATTGTGAAATGCATGAGCCTCGTTCTGTGAAGCTAAAACCTGGAACCAGATAATGTGCAGGAAAGCACATGCTTAAAACCCTAAGGGTTTGCACCTGCAAGGCAAGAGCAATGGTGCTGCCTGGTCTATATGTAATTCTTATTGGCAAAAGATTCTGGGTGTTCTGGCAGGGTCTTGCCTGGGTCATCCATTCTGTCCCCAAACTGATCCATAACACCTCCTTCCTGTAAGAGTGTTTGCCCAATTTAACATTGAGCTGTGCTGCTGGAAAGTTCCACCCAGCTGTGATATTTAAAGCACCTCTTTGCTTCTATATAAAAGCTGCTTACTACCAAACCTCCCCTGGGAGGGCCTGCCAGGGAGGCCATGTCTACAAGTGCAGCCTGGGTTAGTCTAGAATTGGGGGCGTGGGGTTCCTTTGGCCAAGCTCTTTTGCCTCTAATCCCAGCCAGCTCATAGCTGGAGCCAGTCTCTTGGGGGATCATCTAGGTCAAGGCTAGGTGTAGGGGATAAGGACTTATTTCCATCTCCTGGGTCCTTTCTGTGGGTGCAGCTGAGAAAAAGCTCATTCCCAGTGAATGAATATGTGTCCCTGAATATGTGTCAGCCAGTTGACCTTGAACACTTTTTGTTTGTATTCATTTAGCTGTGCTTACATGCACTGAGTGCAGATCATCCAGCTCTATGATTGGTTAAGTTTCCTTGGACAAGTTGGCTTCCAGTGGAAGATTATCTTAAGAGTTTTTTAAAAAAGAATTTATGGTGTCAAATGTTGCAAGTTTGTCTCTATAATTAAGATTTTTCCACCATCACAAATCTTAAAAGCAAAGAAAGTACTAGCAACTTGGGCAGAGTAGGAAATAGGTTCTAGCTAAGCACTTGTTTTGTCCTCTACCAAGATCTTTTCTGAAAATCACTTATCAAGGCAGTTTCCTGTGAGAAAGCACCAAATCCCTGCTGATTTCCCTACCTGGAGCCAAAATTTTCCTGAACTTCTTGATGACTCTTCTTGTGTGTATGTATGTGCACGTGCGTGTGTGGTTGTGTGTGGTGTGTGTGTGTGTGTGTGTGTGTGTGTGTGTGTGTGTGTATTGGGAACATGTAATGAATGTGCATTGGCTGCTATTGTCTCTGATTTGACTACTGTCTCTGATTTGTATACATGTAAATGTTTAATCAAATGTATAGAATGCTGTCTCTAATGTGACCCTCTCTCCTTATTAGATTCTCTTATTAACCTACTCCTATGAGACCATCTTATTTCTTGCAGATGAATGATGCTATGGGATTTGAATTGCCCTGGGTGTATTTTGTCAGTCTCGTCATCTTTGGGTCATTTTTCGTACTAAATCTTGTACTTGGTGTATTGAGCGGGTAAGCTATACCTCTTTCATCTTGAAAGCAGAGTCCTGAGGACAGTTGCCAAGACCACACAGGCTTTGCTGGATGGGGGCCGTCAGGAGGGTGCCAAATGCTTTATGTGTCCTCTGAGATGCTTTCTTTTCTGTTGAGGATCCCCAAATCAAGCTGTTTCCTGGAACCTCACCAGCCTTCATGAAAGAGAGCTATAGAATGATTATTAACCAGAAATTAATCAGCATTGTTGCTTGAGATTTAAATAATTTCCATTGCTTGCCCTTTTGTCTGTTCTAAAATGAGATACATTTATAATGGCCTTATTGGTTTGGATCCAAATATAATGCAGATTAATTGGTGCAAAACAGTAGTGAAATGAGCTGGGTTGGGCCGACTTTTCATAGGCCATGTTTGTAAATTTCAGCAGCTGAACTGGTCCTTATTTGAAGAAAAAAATAGGAAAGACCTAAGCCCAGCCTTTCACCTAGGAGCAGTAACCTTCAGCAAAGCACTGAGGGGTCTGGGAGCTGCAACTGGGGCTCTGCTCTTTGGTAAATGGATAACTGATAACTGATCTCCTTACATTTTACAGGTAAATGATGCGATAGGATGGGAATGGCCATGGGTGTATTTTGTTAGTCTGATCATCCTTGGCTCATTTTTCGTCCTTAACCTGGTTCTTGGTGTCCTTAGTGGGTAAGCAGTTGGATCCGTGTTGCCCCTCTCCCGCTGCCACGTGTAAGGCGACTCTGCGTGTCTCCCAGCTGCTCCCTGACAGCTTCTCTGCATGCATTTGGACTCTGATGTCCCCTCAGTGTGTTGCTTTTGGATTGAACTGTGATTCTTTCTGCCTGTATCTGTCTGTGAATTCTGTGTTTCTGATGCTTGCCAAACACTATTAATTTAATGAAAAAGTTCCTGAAGCCCGTAGTATTAATATGTAAATGTGCAGAGGTGGATGACAAGTGAGTAAAAGGAATGCTAGCCTTGGTCTCCCCCAGGAAAGGAGCCTTTGTCTCTTGTGCTTTTGTTTCTGTTGGTATATAACCTGGTCCTTTTAAGTCACCACAGTGCATTAGCAATACTTCCGGGTGTTTCAAAATTTATTGTGAAGGAGAAACAAACCTCAATTAGTACATAAATACTGAGCACTTTCAAAATCTCCCTCAGATTGAGATTCTTTATAAGCTTGGTTTTCTAGTGCTATCACTGTGAGAATTAACCCTCTAAATTCAGTTTTAATCATAACTTGTAGAATCTTCTTTAATGCAGAATGATGATAAACTTTTGTGCATACATTTGCTATGGCCTTATCTTCGTCCTCATCATTCAGTCACCATTTTTGCAGTTCATTTGTTTACCCCCTCATGTCTGTGGATTGACTGTCTGCAAAGAGGATTCAGCAGAGACTGGCTCAAATTGGGACTCCTTGTTGCAGGGTTCTGCCCTGCCTGCTGTTTGAGACGCTACCCCACAGCCCTCATGGGCAACTCTGCATCCTCACCGTCTCTCAGACACCCCAGAAAGTGGAGTACCTCAGAGAAGGGGGCTATGGGCTATCTGGGTTCTCTCAGAAACAGCTTCTTCATGCAACCATTGCCGGGGTTGGGGGTACACCTGGAGGCTCATGATGTGTCCGTGTTCTCCAGAGGAGCTTTTGTTGCTGCACGGAGTGCAGACATCCTCAGGAAATAGCGTTGATGGATTTGAGGGAGTTTATCTCCTCCTCCTTCACTTTATCTTGCCCTTTTCAAGGCTGTATCTCAGGGAAGTGATGTCTTCACGTATGCTGAGTTAGTGAAAAGACCTTTATCACATTTTTGGAAACACTGCCTTTTCCAGAGCAGAAAGTAGAGCCTAGTTATCCATCTTGGCTTCCTTTCTTTGTCTTCCCTCAAGCTTGCCCTCCTGTTTCCAGGGGATATGCACTGTGAATTCTCCTTGACTGGGTGTTGTCAGTTTCACACCACAGAACGCGCAGTGTCATGGAAAGCCCCTATCTAGAAATGGCCTAAGGGTCATCACCTCCCAATGAGGGGGCAGGGGCTGGACCTGGGTTGAAGTGTGATAGCCTACCCCTCCCCTGCCACAGTCGTCTATGGATCAGTGGCTCTTCAAACCTCATTTTCCTTCACTTCAGACTTTAAAAGTGCCTTTCTCCTAATGAAGCTCAGTGGCCCTAGGTCAGGGCTGGAATTGTGAGGGTGGCATTTATTCCTGGAGAAACAGCGTTGCCACAGGAGCTTTCCATACAAGGTTAACAGAGGTCCTGTTGTGAATTCCTTGGCGCCTCACGTCTCCTCAACCTAACTAAACTGACGGAGGCCATGGAAACCACTAATTTTAACAGTGTCTGTGACATGCCTTATCTTTTCGCTTCTCCAGGCAGGAACCATTGCCCCAACATGATGAAGCGGAGGTAGGAGCCAAATCATGAGGTGCTTTAAAAAAGAAAAAAGGAAAAGATGGGAGGAGGGGCTTACCATTATAATGATGAGGGTTAAACATGCAACTCCGTGGGAAAAACCCAAAGCTGGAAGATTAAAAAAAGGCACACATCCTCATGGAACAACCAGTTTACTGAAATATATTTTTGGGGAAAATAGTAAGTTTTTAAAAAACATTATTTTTATCATCAAAACAAAACTTAGGTCCCTTATGACAGAGAAGGCAAATGACGTGAATTTTTAGAAGAAAACCTGAGACTTCCCAGTGATTTTAACTGCCACTTCAGGCTGTGCTCAGGCCCCGAGTTTCTGCAGGCTGCCTCCACTCTACTCCTCCGTAAGGCCACTTGGGTAGAAAATGCTGAGGGTGGCTTGAATGAAGTCAGAGTCATGTCTGTAGAGCAGGGCCTCTCGGCTGTGTTCACTGATTTGGCTAGCATTTCCTGAGATCCTGTGGGATACCCGGCTCTGGGCCAGAAGCCAGGAGTGCCAAGATGTCTCAGACACAACCAGCTGCCTTGTGCTCAGGCATTCACTGTCTCGTGGCATAGCCCATTTTCAAGCAGTGCTGTGTGGCAAATGCTAGAGTGGAAGGGTAGACCATGGGGCTCTGTGAGAGATAAGGAGGCGTCTCCCAGGGAAACTGAGGAGGATCTGACATGCTTCCACCTCCCTCCCACCATTCCCTCTACTTCTCTGCCTGCTACTCCTCTTTTTCCCATTTGTGGTGGTGGGGTTGTTAAGGCAAACTAAACATTTAAAATTTTAATTTTAGGCTGCTTCACAATTTTTTTTAGGGAACACGAAAGGTATGAAACCAGAAGGGCATCAAGGGTTAAAAAACAGATAACTTATGCTGCTCAGCTCCTGGGAGACTGTCAGGCCAACAGAAATGTAATCCCCTAGGCACTGAATTAAAATGCTCCCATTTTAGAAACTGGTCATGAGAATGCCTCCTCATGAAGAATGTTGGATAGCGCTGTGTGTCTTTAAGTCTGTCAACCATTTTAAAATTCCTTTATTTGTTTATGCCCCTGGGCTCCTTTTTTGTGTGTGGCCATGCCATCCTATTGTATTCTTGAACTGACTTTAATCTGCACATTTGATTTGGTGTTTATATGTTTTTAAAGCCTTGTAAGGCAGATGCTTTGGAAAAATGTTTGGTTTTATGACAGACCCGTTTTTCCTCAAGGTGAGTATGAAGTTTGTGAACTATACACGTTGCACAGTCAAGTGTGAACATAGATGGACACTTTCATCTCTGATGACAGAGCTCTGTGGGAGGAGCTGAGAATATTTATATATTGCCGTTTAACATTAAATTGTCATTGAGGATGAGGTCCCATTATGACTAAAGATTGGAAAGAGTGTCTCCTTTAAGTCTACAATTCAGGTGATTATGTGTGTCTCATCTTCTCATGCTGGCTTTTTAGAAGCATGGTGATTTTTCACTTTAAAAATGATTTCTTTAACAACTTGTCCCTTCTGAGATTTTCATCTTTAGAATCACTGCTAGATTCCCACAGGGAGGATGGGGTCATGGGCAGTGGGCTGGTTGACTCTGTGCCTTCTTCTCCACTTCCGGACCCATGGGCCACCAGACATACCTGTGGCAGGGATATTTGAGCTCAGGTGTGATTTGGCTTAGATCCTCAGAAAGGGGCTGGATGACCTGGGTCCTGCTGGAGTCTATGCTCACTCTGGACTTTACTTAATTGTCCTGAGCTTCAGTCTCTATGTCCCTCAACTAGGGATATCTTGTCTTTGCTGCCTTCCTCACAGGATGGTTTTCAATCCACAAATGACTGTAGAAGTACTTCTAAAAATAAAAAGGATTTTAACCTATTGAACATATCCTTATCGTAAATCCATGGCTCTTTGTCTGCTCTCCTCCCTGGGTAAAGTGGGAACAGTTTAGGGCATGCTTGGGGAATTCTGAAGTATAGCATTTTCTAGGTTTCACAACAGATGGCCATGCTTTAGACACACATTAATGTTGTACTCCATGTTACTCCAAGAAGTGGCCGTGGAGAATGTGGAAGCTTTTTGTCAGCTATAAAGTGTTACACAGATTTAAATCATTATTAAAATAATATTTGACAATGACTTTTTGCACAAGGAGAGGGGAGTAGCATTTCTATAACAGTGGTTAAGGATACCAGCTTTAGAATCAGACAACCAATACTTGAATCTTTGCTCTACCTTTGACCAATTGTGAGGTTTGGGGCAAATTATTTACCTCTTTGAGCCTTACTTTCCTCATTTGTGAAGTGGAGCCAGTCACAATACTGACCATGTGGAGTCCAGTTGAGGATTCAGTGATCTGAAGAATGTAGAGTGTTTGGCAGCTGTTGTTATGATAGCTCCAGGAACAGTATATGAAATGGGACTCGATGCAAAAAAGGAATCTAATCAATTATATCCTTTCAGGCTAATTAATAATGATTGGCCAAGGTAGATCTATGTTAGTGAAAAGTCATAATTGACTTTTACACATATATGTAATAAATATGTATACATATCATGTAGGATATTACTACCTCTTGGGCCTACTCTAAATAATAGATTAAAATCATTTATAATTCATTTATGAATTCAAAGCTTAGGCTTTGCCAACATCTTATGAAAAATATTTGAAATACTTTATTAAGCAGGTCTTACGTGTTGTTAGGTGATATACATTCTTAGTAAATTAGTTCTTATGGCATAAAAGTAAACATAAACCCATCCCATGTCTATAAAATAAAAATCATACAAATACAGATTAATTTATATTCTTTGTGTTTCAATAAGTTCTAGGTCTTCCAGGCTGCAGTTGTCTTTTAAAATCATTAATCCAATTTTGTATTACTAGAGGTCTATTTATCTTAACCTTAGAAATTTTGAGGGAACATGGGTGAAGTGAAGCATTATGGAAAAGCAAGGGCAATTTTCAAGCCAGTTCATCTTTTTGAATCTCACTTCCTATACCCCATTCTGGGTATATCAAATACCAGGAGCCTAGACAAAGACTCAGGTATAGCTGAGGTTTGTCTCCTAAAACAAAGACTTCTGGTATAGAGTGGCAAGGGCAGGTGCTGGTGGTGCTGGTGGGACTGTGGTCTGATTGTATCAGAGTTTTACAGAATGGGGCTTCATAATTTGTACCCTAGTCCGTGTAAGTTTATACCATTATAAACCAAGCAATCTCTGATTTCTTCTACTTGAATGATGGCTTGAGGGACAGAACACATCAGTAGATCACAGTTGTATCTCTTGTATTTTCTAAGTGGAAGCGTACCCTTGGGAATTAGGCATTCTTATACGTTTTTCATGACTAAGATTAGATTTTTCTCTCATTCAATGCCTTACCAGCATCTGATAGAAATGTACAATAGGATTTTCTCCAACATTTACACCTCTGTCATAGCCATGTCATAGAAGAGTAGTTGAATTGTTTACAAAATTAAAAACAATCTTGAGGTCATGGGGTAACCAAGCTATCAGTGTGATTTGTTACCACCATATTCAGATTAAAACTACTGAGTTAATGAGTTAATTCCTTATCTTGGCCAACAGAGGATTTTTGGCAAACAAAGCACACAGAAGTCTAGTCTAAAAACACAGGGACAGTAGAGGACTCTTTGTAGATAGTTCTTGTAATTAAACAAACAAACAAAAAACCAAAAATCTCACTTGTAGCAAAATACTTCCCCATATTTAGCTGGATTTGTCTTTGGTTTAACTAAGCTAATATGTAAAGATTTGTCTACGAAGTTGGTGTCCCTTTTCTTAAACTGTGAAGTAACATTGTGAATGGGGTTGAATGCTGAAGTCAGGGTGCCAGAAAGACTCAGAGTCCTTCAGTCACCTCATGTGGTTTGGCTTTGGAAGAGCAAGACATTGAATCCAAATTTGGTTTTAAATGAAAGAGTGCTAAATTTCCTTTTTTTTTTTTTAAAGCAGAGAACCAAGCTAAACATTTATATATACTTTTGAACACTGAACTTTCTTGTTGCAGAGTTAATAGGCTGTCAGGGGTGGCTGACAGTTGGATCCTGGTGCTGTTGGTACCATGGTACCTGAAGTGCACAGACTGGTAGCCACACTTGACATTAACAAGTGAGTGGTAATCTCTCTGCTGCTGGCTCACAGCTACTGTTTCCATAGAAATGGCTGTCAGGATCAGTGGAAACGAGGTAAGTGAAAGTTTTCGCTGATCCTTGTTTCCATCAAGCTGACGTCTGTTTCCTTGGCAACAGCAGTGGACAGCAGCCAGGCACTAGTGACAGATTCAGTAGAACTCTCTCACTTGTCAGCTGTGGCTATCATCTCTTCCTGACTGCATTCTGTTTTATAAGACCTCTGAGGACTCAGGAGACACCTCTGGCCACATGTGCCCTCCTGGACACCCATTTTGGAGAGCTCTGCACTGAGTCGTCTGCTCTGTCAGTCATCTTTCCTCCACCTGTGCTCTGGCTTGTTGATATGCAGTTAGGAGAAGAGGAGAGGTTGTTGAGGGCATTAGTGTTGCAGGCAGGCTGTTGAATCTGTTGATCCCAAATCCTAGGGGAAGAGAATTTCATTACAGTGCTTTTGTGCACAGAGCCAGTTCTTTATGAAGCTGTTGATACCTTAATAGTTGAAATTAAAGCCATAATTTTCCTGTGTTCCCTATTCATTTGGTGGCATTAATAAATGCCATTATTTTCATGATGTAAAGAATATTCATGAGTTTAATAATTTGACTTCTTGTGGGAAACATATTGATGATTGCCTCTAAGATGCTACTGTCAACCTTATGGTAGTTTTTTCTCTTTTCTGTATGATACTCTTTTAGCTGCTAGTACCATCGTTTACAGCGATCAAATGCTGGTATTGCTAGGAGGCTTGGTATACAAAGACCGGTAGATCTACTGTGTAGGAAACTCTTCTTTATTAAACTTCAACAGTTGTTCCTTTTCTGGATTTCATTTTAATATTTAATCAAATATATGCACCCAAACCCTAAGTGGCCTCCAGTCCATTTGAGACAGCATTTACAGGTACTATAGAGCAAAGGAGAACCGTTAAGTTCCTGTTGGTCTGGTATATGAGATGCGTGCACATGCGGAAGGGTACAGAATGAGTTGTGAGTTTTAAACACTTAAAGATTTTTCTTTTCTTTTCTTTTTTGAGTTGAGTCTCACTCTGTCACCCAGGCTGGAACGGTGCAGTGGCATGATCATAGCTCACCATAGCCTCAACCTCCGAGGCTCAGGTAATACTGCCTTAGCCTCCCGAATTGCTGGGACTTCAGGTGTGTGCCACTATGCCTGGCTAATTTTCTGATTTTTTTTTTTTTTTAATAGAGACAAGATCTTGCTGTGTTGCCCAGGCTAGTCTTCTACTCCTGGGCTCAAGCGATCCTTCCACCTTGGCCTCCCAAAGTACTGAGATTACGGGCCTGAGCCACCAGACTCGGCCAAGATCTTGTTTTTTAAAATGAAATTTTCTCTGGAAAAAACAAAACAAAACTCTGATATTCAGAGCTGCATCTTTGAGAATCAAATGAAGATATGGATCCACAGTATTATGAGAATTTAGATTGGCTGTCTGGAAGAACATTGGGAAATGGTTGATTTTTTGTCTTTGGGGGCGCTTTCTGAATGACTTTGTTCCTCAACTCTCCTGAATTGGACACCTAGGCTTGGCCTGGAGGTGATATAAGAGATGAATAAGAAGCAGAACATTTTGCTAGATCCTTTTGCCCCTTCTCACAGACTTCTTAAGAAAGAATGACTTGTTCATTCACTTAATAAATATTTTTTGAGTGCCTACACAGTGGTAAATATATTTGTCAAATGCCTTGCTAGGCAATGGGATTTTGAGGGTGAGATGAAACAGTTTCTGTCTTCATGAAGCTTCTATCTAGTAGAGGAGGAAAAAGTGATAATTACAAAGTTTTATAAATGCCTTGAAAGCAGGTTATGTGGTACCATGAGAGTGTTTAACAGGCCAACTGACATCTGTCTAGTGGGAGGAGGGGAAACATCCTGGAAGAAGTGAGAAATGAATAATCATCATATCCAGGCAAGATGGGAGAAGAGCCTGGAACAGAGTCAAAGGGAAATTCCATGCGAAGGCCCTACAGTAGGAAGCAGCAGAGGACATGTGAGAAACTGAACAAAGCCAGGGCGGCAGAGACCCAGGGAACTGGGAGAGGAGGGGGAGAAAAGGAGAGGAAAGACTGGCCAGTAGAGACCAGATTACATAGGACATTTTAGGCGGTGTCACAGATTTTGGTCATTGGCTGAAGGTTAAGGAAACCCACTGATGGATTTTAAGCAGGAAGTGCTGTGATTTAAATTTGCATTTACTAAACTTAGGCTGTGTTCTCATGTCTCAAAATGTTTTAAAAAGATAAGATGAATTGATGGACGGATAGAAGTCTTTATAGGGGGTAAAGAAAATGTAGCAGATGTTAATTGTGGAATCTAGATAGTAAGCATATGGGTGTTTGTTGTATAATTCTTTTTATTTGTATGGATGTTTGGAAAATTTTAAAATAAAACGTTGGAAAAATATGCAAATAAAAATCACCATGGCTGTAGTAATATGAATGGACTGGATGGATAAAAGAATGGCTATGGAGAGACCAAGTTAAGACCTTGGAATCCACTTCCAGCCACAATATACTAATTGTGCCAAACTGGACCTTTCACAGTAAACAACTATAAGACTGGACAAAAAATATGAAGCAAGTATTTTCAGAAAATAGAAATAGGATATACAGGTTTGGGATCCCTAGGATAAGGGAAACACATGAGATAAGCCCCACAATTGTCCTAGCTTTCTGCCTGGAAACAGCTCAGTAGAGAACAATGGTCTGTTTGTCGAGGAGGCAAAGAACAGAGTTCAGGGATGCTAGGATAGCTGGAATTTTCAGAGCAGAATGCTGGAGAGAGGTGTGCAAAGAGGAGGCTTCAGAAATCTAAGTAGAGGTTCTCTCAAATATTCAACAGTATACTAAGCTGCTAATGTGCTAGGTGATACTTGTTAAGGTCAGACAGAGAACAGCTAGTAGAAAGCTTTAAGCTCCCAGAAATCTCACAGTGCTAGGAGACATACTGTTCTGACCAGCTGGAGTGAATTGACCTTCATGAATACACTGGGTATTTAATTGAGATGTTAGAAAAGCCAGGTCTTAGGGGTGGAGCTACTTTAGTAATAGAATAAGGCTACACCAGACCTGTCTTAAAAATAGCAGTAAACTTCAAAAGGATCAGGCCAAATGGCCAACCAACTAAATGCCTACCAAAACAAAAATCAACGCTCTTTAAAGGAAGACACTAAAATTCAATCATTCCCAAAATGTTTCACCTCATGATTAAAAAATTGTAAGACATGAAAAGAAACAGGAAATCATGATCTGTAATCAAAAGGGAAAAAAGTCAATGGAACAAATTAAAAGATGACAGATGTTACAATTAGCAGTCAAAGACTTTGTAATCACTATGAAATCATAGTAATCTATGGACCTGTTCAAGGAATTGAAGGAAAAGGTGAACATAATAAAGAAACAGATGCTAAATCTCAGTAAAGAAATAGAAACAATATGATAACTGGAAAAAAACGGATTGGTTACTGCAGAAAAAAATCACTGAAGGCTTACTGATCTCTGAAATGATAATAAACAATCTATATATGAAATTGCAGTCACAGAAGAAGAAGGAGATTGGGGAAGAAACATTTTAAAGAAATAATAGATGAAAATGTTGCAAGTTTTATGAAAACTGTGAATTTACAGATTCAAAAAGCCCAAAAGACCCCAAGCAGTATAATAAACACATAAAGTTCAAATTGCCAGCTGGGCATAGTGTCTCATGCCTGTAATTCCAGCACTTTGGGAGACTGAGACAGGAGGATTACTTGAGGCCAGGAATTAGCAACCAGCTTGGGCAACATGGTGAGAACCTCATCTCCACAAAAAATAGAAAAATTAGTTGGGCATGGTGGTACATGCCTATAGTCCCAGCTACTTGAGAGGTTATGGCTGGAGGATGGCTCAAGCCCAGGAGGTTGAAGCTACGGTGAGCTATGGTCTCATGCCACTGCATTCCACTCTGGATGGCAGAGTGATATCCTGACTCAAAAGAAAAAAAATACTGAAAGTAAAATATAAAAAGCATATCCTAAAAAACCAAATGAGAAAAGGCAAATTACATAAAAGGAAAAAATAACATTTATTGACTCATTTTCTGAAATTGTAAAAGCCATAGGACAATGGAATAATATCTTTAAAGAGTTGAAAGGAAAAACTAAAATTCTGTATGAAGCAAAAATAATCTTCAGAAAATAAGGTGAAGTAAACAAAATTTCAGATAAACAAAAACCAACAAATTTGCACTATAAGAAACCAACAAATTTGCACTATAAGAAATGTTAAAGGAAGTTCATCAGGCTAAAAATAACACCAGTTGAAAACATAAATATACACATAAAAAAATGGGAGCACCAAAAATGGCAAACATGAAGGTAAAGATAAAATATTTCTTCTCATTTCTAAATTTCTTTTAAAGATAATCATTTAAAGTAAAAAATAACAACAGGATATTATGAGGACTGTAACAAGTAAAAGTAAACTATAGGATAATGACACTACAAAAGCTAGAAGGGAGTTAAATGGAGCTTTACTGTAGTAAAGTTTTGACATTGTGAAATAATATAAAATGAATTAATGGTATACTGTGATAAGTTAAGAATGTTTATGATCATCTCTAGAGCAGTGGTTAAAAAATAAAGTGGTACTTTAAAAGACAAAAGAGGAGATAAAATAGAATACTAAATAATGCTCTGTTATCCAAAATAAGTCAGGAGAGGAACTAAGAGCATATGATACAAACAAAAAATAAATAGCAAGATGGTAGACACAAACCCAACCATATCAATAGTTGCATTAAATGAAAGTGAGCACAATATTTTAGTTAAAAGACAGAAATTGTCAGACTGAATAAAAATGAAATATACTATAATATATAAAGACATATTAAAAGAATGGAGTAACTATATTAACATCACACAAAATGGACTTCAAGGAGCATTTTCAGAAACGGGGACATTTTAGAGATAGAGACATTTCATAATCATAAAAGGATCATTTCATCAAGAAGATACAGTGATCAGCCGGGCTTGGTGGCTCAGCCTGTAATCCCGTGCCTTTGGGAGGCTGAGGTGAGTGGATTACCTGAGCCTGCGGGTTCGAGACCCGCCTGGGCAGCGAGACCTCATCTCTACAATAAAAATAAAAAAATCAGCCAGGTGTGGTAGCACATGCCTGTAATTCTGGCTACTCGGAAAGGCTGAAGCGGAAGGATTGCCGGAGCCCAGCAGGTAGAGGCTGCGGTGACCGGGAGCAGCCACTGCACTCCAGTCTGGGCTACTGAGTGAGACTCCAACTCAAAAAAAAAAAGAAGATACAGTGAACTTAAATATGTTTTCACCTAATAACAGCTTTAAAACACATGAAGCAAAAGTTGTCAGAATTAAGTGGAGAAATTGATAAATCCATAAAAATAGAAGAAAATTCTCACAATTCCCTGTCAACTGATAGTTCAAAAGGATGAAAAGCACAAGTATAGATAATATCTAAATTATATTTAGATAGGTTAATAATAATCAACTTAATTAATATTTATAAAAGACTGCATTCGGTAACTGTAGAATACACATTCTTTTTAAGAGCACATGGGACATTCACCAAGACAGACCATATTTTGGCCATAAAAAGTTTCTAAATCTCAAAGGAATAAAATCTTACAAAATATGCTTTTCCTAACCACAATAGATTACAAAATAGAAATCAATAGATAATAGAGTAAACAATTTTATGACAAATTCATTAACTTAGGAGAAACAGACACAGTCTTTGAAAAACCCAGCTTACCAAAGAGGAAAAAAAATCTGAAGAGTCCTATATTTGCCTTTTTAAGTGGAATTCAAAGTCACAAATCTTCTCTAAAAGAAAACTAGAACAAGGGCACCTGCATAATAAACATTTGTGTACCTAACCCTGAATTGTAACCCACATCTTTAAAACAAAAAAATTAAAAGAGAAAATAAAAAGCAATTAGAAGCTTAGATGAGCCGGGCTTGGTGGCTCAGCCTGTAATCTTGCGCCTTGGGAGACTGAGGTGAGTGGATTGCCTGAGCCCATGGGTTCGAGACGCACCTGGGCAACTTGGTGAGACCTCATCTCTACAATAAAATAAAATAAAAAATTAACTGGGCCTGGTAACGCGTACCTGTAATTCCAGCTACTTGGAAGGCTGGGGCGGAAGGATCGCCGGAGCCCAGCAAGTCGAGGCTGCAGTGGCCAGGAGCGGCCACTGCACTCCGGTCTGGGTGACAGAGTGAGACTCCAACTCAAAAAAAAAAAAAAAACCTAGATGAGGTCAAAAGTGAATGTTGTCAACCAATTTAGAAAGAAATTATTCCATTTGTAGAAAAAAAAATTTAGGTTATAGAGCTCAGAATAATCTCTATACCAAAACTATATACACAAAGACAAAATAAGAAAAGATCAGTATCCTTCATTAATATAGACACAAAAATTCTCAATTAAATTTCAGCAAATAGAATCCAGCAAAAGAAGTATGACCAAGAAGTATGACAATCCAGCAAAAGAACCTAATTAATACCAGAAATACAAGGTTGCTTACCATTGGAAAATCAAGGTAGTTTTTACCATATTAACAGAATGAAGGAAAAATCATATGATCCTCTCAATACATACAGAAAATGCCACTGACAATATTCTATGACCATTCATAATAATTTAGCAAACTAGGACTATATGAGAACTTTCTCACCTTTACAAAGATCATCTACAAAAAAATCTATAGCTGACATACTTAATGGTGATTTTTCCTTAGATTAGGAACAAGATAAACATTTTCCCCCCTCTTTTATTCAGTGTTATACTGAAAGTACTAGAGGCAAGAAAAAGAAATAAAAGGCAAAAAGATAGGAAAGAAAGAGAATATTTCTATTCAGACATAATTGTCTACATAGAAAGTCCTATAATAATTCAAAAATCTACTAGAATAAGTGAGTATAGTAAAGTCACAGGATACAAGGTCACTATATAAAAATTTGTTTCTGTATACAAGCTGCAAACATGTGGAAGATCAAATTTTTAAAAATTGCAATAGCATCAGCATATTAAAATACTTAAGAATAAATATAAGAAAAACCATGGAGGACCTCTGTGTTGAAAACTACAAAACACTAACATTAATTAGTAAAATTAAAGATAATCTTAAATAATTGAAGATGTACCATACTCATGGATTGGAAGACTCAATATTGTTAGGATGTCAATTTTTCGCATTGTCTCATTTATAAATCTTAATAGGCTTAAAAAAAAAAGAAACAAGCTGATCCTAAAACTAATACATAATTGCAAAGGACCTATAATAACCAAAACAATCTTGACAAAGGACAAAGTTGGACTAACACTACCTGATTTCAGTACTTACCGTAAAGCTATAATAAATGCAGTGTCATTTGACATAAAGATAGATACCTAGTTTTGAATAGGATAGAGAATGTGGAAAAACATATAAATGGTCAATTGCTTTGCAATAAAGGTGCTAAATTATTCAACAGAGAAGGGATATTCTTGTCAGTAAAACAATGCTGGAAAAACTTGATATCTCTAAAAACAAAAAGTGAACTTTGACCCTTAGGTCACACCAGACACAAACATTAACTTGAAATAAATCATAAATCTTAATAAAAAGCTAAAGATATACATATTTCTAATGTTTCTGCTCTTCAGAAGTTAGAAATTTAAGAGGAAATCACACATTGGGAGAAATATAATACATGTATCTGGCAAAGAGATTGTATCTAGAATATGTGAAGAACTCTTAAATAGATAATAGAGTGAATGACCTAATTAAAAATTGGCAAAAAAACTTAAGCATAAGCCAAAAAAGAATATATATAAATAGCCAGTGAGTACATGTTAAAGATGTTTGATATCACTATTGATCAGAGAAATGGAAGCTAAAAAAGCAATGAGAAACCATTACATATGTAGTAAAAGAGCTAAAATTAGAAAGACAGACAATATCAAGTGTCAGCAAGAGTACAGAGTAACTGAAATGTCCATATGTTGTTCACAGAAACATAAAATGTATAACCCCTTGAGACAAGTTTGTCAATTTCTCTTAAAGTTAAACATATACTCATCACATAGCCTAGCAGTTCCATTCCTAGTTACTTAACCAAGAGAAATGAAAACCTATGTTCACAAAATGACTTGTACATGAGCATTCATAGAACCTTATTCATAGTAGTTCCAAACTAGAGAAATTCAAATGTCTATGAGTAGGTAAACCGATAAGCAAATTGTGATATATTCACACATTGGAATACTATTTAGCAGTAAAAAGCTACTAATGCAACATTATCAGTGAAGCTCAAAAATAAGAAGCCAGACACAAAAGAGAATAAATGTATATCAAGTTCCAGAATAGACAGAACTAATCTGTAGTGATAGAGTATTGATCTTCTGTGGTGGGAGGTGGAATTGACTGGGAAGGGGAATGAAACAACTTCCTGGGGTGGTCATAAAATGTTTTATGTCTTAGTTGGGGTGTTATTTACATGGGCATTGGCATTAGCCAAATTGTATAATTAAATTGTGTACATTTTATGATTTGTGACTTGTACCTTGATAAAAGTGATTTTTAAAATATCGTTAAAATAAAAGAGATCTCTGCTGCTTCTTGTCAAGATGGAGTAACAGGACTGGATTTACCTCCCAACTGAAAAAAACACCAAAACCAAAAAGAGACAACATATAAAAAATGAGTAACAAGACCCTGGATATGAGACAATGGAGGATGGTAATCCCTGAGATACAGGAAATCAATGAAATGTCCCCAGTTTACTGGCTTGAGAAAGTTCCTGGGTCATGGTACACAAAGGGGGAAGCCAGGTGCAGCCCTGTGTCTCCCTGAATTGGAAAGACTAAGCTAAGCGTCTGGGGACCATGGTGGCTAGAGTATGTTGGACAGAGTACTGGAGAGGAATGGTTTACATGGAAAGAGAACTTCAGAGATCAGCATAGGGACCCTTGGGTATTCAGCAGAGTACTTTTTAGGACATATGTGAGAGAAAACTACACAAGGCTGGGGTAAAAACCAAAAACATTGGCATAGATGAGAACAGTGTTCAACATTCAAATGGGGCCAGGAATGTTGCCTGATCCCACTAGCCACTAAGACTGGAAAAACTCAGAATTGGTGGGCCACTGGGTAGAGTACTCAGCAAGATTTCCAGGTTGTTCCAGGTTGACCTAACAAATGTTCCAGGTTGACCTAACAAATCACTAAAGCGATGTTCCAGGTTGACCTAACAAATCACTAAAGCAAAGCCTGAAGGAATCACACAGTTTGATCCAAGTAACTTCATTTCATCCCAGAACAAGGCATAAGAATATTTATAGGAATACAGAAATATCTAGCACTGAACAAGGTTTTGTGTCTGGCATTCAATCAAGGTTACAAGGCATGCAAAGAAGCAGGAAAACATGACCCGTAATGAGAAGACTTAATCAACTGAAACCAATCCAGAACTCACGCAGATGTTAAAATGATCAAAAAGCACACAAAAACAATCATAACTGTTTTCCATATGTTCAAAATGTTAAGCAGAGATGAAAAAGAAAAAAAATGGAAAGTTCTTAGGGATAAATCAAATGAAAGATGTATATGGTCTCTTTTACGTTATAGTTTGCTGAAGGAAATTAAAGAAGACCTTGATAAATGGAAGAATATGTGATCTTCATGGATTGGAAAATGCAATTTATTAAGATGTCCAAAGACAAGTAGTATTAAGAGAAGGTACTTTTCTTTGTACTTTTTCCTTTCTTTGTAGTGAGAAGAAAGTAAGAGAAGATGAAGTAGATATAGTTTGGTGTGGTAGTAAGAAGCCAAAAGGGATATTCCTGCCTAATTCCAAGTTTCTCTGAAGTAGTAAGCAGGGTTAACTGTGATGACAGTGAGGGTGTAGGTAGCAGAGTAGTATGTCTGAGGAGCAGCAAAGGCTCAAAATAGTCATTGCAGAGAGGAAGTGATTGAACCAGAGAAACAAGGTAGATAATCCATAGTGTTGAGATCCTAGTTAAAGCTGGTGAATGAGTCTATACTGATATCAGTCTGTTCCACTGTATGACTTCCTGTAGTCATGCTTGGCTGCTCTTATCCAGGCGTGGAGAAAGGGAAGCTTTGAGCTTTTTGCTAGTTGTGTACATTTAGTGAAAATATGAAAGAGAGTTAGAATATCAACAAGGACATTACTGAAATAATGGATCATGAAAGCTGAAGTGGACTTAGAAGGAAAGGAGAGGCCCAACAGTTTGGATAAAAATGAAGATGCCAATGGATTAGACACTTCAGAGAGGTTAAAAATTTTTGTAGTGGCTGAATGTGGTGAATCACACACCAGTAATTCCAGCACTTTGGGAGGCTGAGGCAGAAGGACTGCTTGAGGTCAGGAGTTCAAGGCTGCAGTGAGCCATGATTACACCACTGCACTCCAGCCTGGATGATAGGGCAAGACCCTACCTCAAAAAAAAAAAAAAAAAAAAAAAAAAATATATATATATATATATATATATATATTTGCAGTGGGAGTAGTTGAACAAGTCAGTCAGAATGAGAGAAGGTTGTGACCAGAGAAGAGAAAGCAGAAGGCTTGAATTTGTGATCTGGGGGGATAAAGTTAGGGTTGTGACAGTGAGATCAGGTGACTGAAGTAGCACAGAATGGATGGGTATCGGAGACTCATGTGGAGGAATTGAAAATCCAGGACTTGCTGAGGTCAAGCAAGGGCTTTTGAGTCCCCCAGGGGATGGTGGAACTTGGGATGGAGTAGAAGGCTGGGGGTGGAAGTCTCCAGTTCCTGAGGTCCGTAGAAGATGACACAGAAGAACAAGAGAGGAGAAGCCATGTGGCCCACTGGCATCACCCTCAAAGGACAGAATTTTGTGCTTGTTTGATTTTTAAAACAGGATGAGGGAGTATTGGCCTAGATGTGGAGAGGAAGAGGCAGTATGGAAGTCCCTAGGCAGGTGGGATCTGAGAGGGCTGCAAGGGGCAATGAGAGAAGGCGGAATCCCTTTGAAGAGGTTGAGTATAGAGAAGATCTTACCACCATGGAGAGCATCATGGCAGGTACAGGGAAGGCTGGAAGAGTGGAAGGAAGGCTGAGTCAGCGATAGGTCAGTTCAGAGGGACATGGGATGATGGTGTGCTAGGTGATTAGGGAAAGGGCAGCCACTGAAGGCATCAGCAGAGAGAGCAGAGGCTTGTTGGGGGAGAATCTTCTGTGGGGGAGGGTCCTCTGCTGACAGACTCTGTCATATGGTCTGGGATGATGTCCAGCAGTTGTGGTCTCGACTCACGGGCCTGAGGTGTGTAGGGTTCTTGGAAGCCTCAGTCTCAACAGGCACTGTTTGAAGTGTCGGTCATTTCAGTGGTGTGGTCTCAATGCCTGCGTAGCCGGAGTAAGGTGGTGCTCGTGGCTGTGAGCCGGATGTCACTCTGGCCTGTGGTGGCTCCTCTGGCTGAGCGGATTGCTGGTTGTCGTGGTGATTGGTTTTTCCACATTGTAGTGAAAAGAGCACAAAGTCAGAGGTCAGAAGTCCTGGCTCCAGTGCTGGTTCTGTACTCTCTGGAGATGTGACTTTGGTCAGTTTCCTTCACTTCTCTAATCCAAGGTTTCCCTTCCCTAAGATTAGATAGCCCACTGGCTGTGTGATTTTTCTCACAGAGCTGTCCAAGGAGAGAAATGGATGAGAAGGGACTCGATGAACTAAAGACCTTTCCAAGTATGAGGGCAGCTCCACACTAGCCTGTTTGTGGTCTCCTCCTTGGAGGCCAACTCTGTTAGTTGAAAGTGACTTCTTGCTTATAGTCTGGACATTCACTTGCTAGCACTTCTCTCTAGGGCCCCAGATCTTTCCAGGTCCTGGAGAGGCACTTGCAGCATTAACCTGATTTCTGTAAGCCTGATTGTCATAAGAGGTTTTTTTTTTGGGGAGGGGGGTAAGGATAAAATGTTAATCCACCCTGAATTCCATCATTCCCTTGAAATTCTACTTTAAAATAAATCTTGGTTTAAGTTGTCTGTTGGCACCTTCGGAGCCTCCGAGCACTTGGGGCTTTTTAGCCTCCGAGTCCTGGAGACTTTTGCCACATCTGAAGGATTTTAATTCAGTGGCTGATGGCACTCCACCTGCCCCAAGGTGTGCTGTCCCCAGAGGACCTCCTGTCCTTGAATCACCGGTTGTTACTTATGAACAGGCCTACAGAGACGTGCCAGGGAATCTGCGGCCCTGGGTCGATCCCAGCAACTGTATCGTGTCCCTCTTCAGCTGTGAGTCAAGTGTGTTTTAGCATCAAATCTGTACCTAGCAGTATGTTCTAGGAGAGCAGCAGAGGTTTGGCAGGTCAGGGAAGGCTCCCCTGAGGAAGCCAGGCTCCAGTTGGGCATTGAAGGACAGACAGGATTTATAAGGATGGCAAAGAAAGTAGGGCACTTTCCAGCTCCCGGCAAGTGGCGAGGAAAGTGGGGCCTGGTGCATCACGCCAGTCGGAGCCAGTGAGTGAGGCTGCCAGGGTACTCTATGTTGGTGGGTGAGTGGTGGGCAGAAGAGTGGGTGCACAGTTGGAATGCCCACTGAGGGAGGCAGGAAGTTCTCTTTAAGCTGTGGAAATGTTTGAAATAAGGCAATGGTTGAGAGCTGTACCTGGAGCTTACAGCCGGTGCCTTCCAGGGTGTGATGGAATGATGCGAGCCCTGGGGCTGGGGCTGGGGCAGAGGGGCCAGGAGTGCAGTAATGGGAGTCTGCACTGGGGTGCACAGATAGAGATGGAAATGAAAGCAGAGACCTGGGAGATGAATGTGGCCTGTGCCTCTCAGAAGAGGAGAGGTCTGTGGATTTTCATTGTCAAGTCTCAGATTGTATGAGAGAACTTTTCTTTATTGTTTATTTTGGGTTTTTTGTAGAGACAGGGTTTTACTCTGTCGTCCAGGCTGGAATGCAGTGGCACGATCATACCTCACTGCAGCCTTGAACTTCTGGGTTCAAGCGATCCTCCCACCTCAACCTCTCAAGTAGCTGCAACTGTAGCATGCCACCAGGCACGACTAATATATATATATGTATATGTATTGTGTGTGTGTTATATATATATATATTTGTTTTTTACTTTTTGTAGAGATGAGGTCTCACTATGTTGCTCAGGTTGGTCTCAAACTCCTGGGCTCAAATGATCTTCCCACCTCGGGTTCTGAAAGTGCTGGGATTACAGGTGTGAGCCACCATGCCCAGTCCTTTATTGCTTATGATCATATTAACACAGCAGCCAGGATATATTCCAGGCACTAGGCTGGGTGCTTTATTCAGTTTATTTCAATCAATCTTCTCCACTGCTTTGGCAAAGTTAGCATTCTTTGCCTTGGTTTGAAGGTGAAGAAATCAAGTCTCAGAGAAGTTTATCAGTTTTCTAGAAGTTATGGAGCTGGTAAGTAGTAAAGCTAGGAATTAGATCTCCAGCTCTGTCTCCAGAGCCTACACTGCTTTGCATATCAATTGGAAGTTCTCTCAGTGTCTGGTGATGGGGAACCCCTGTTTACCCAGCCCACATCTATGTGCATACATCCTGAGCTACTCTGTTCTTCATGTTTTGTCAGTTTTTTCTCTTCCTGAAATTAATTACCCAAAACAGAATGGAACGGTGGAATATGGAGGTCTCAGAGAAAATCATTTCTTTTCCCTCTTAAATCTGCTTATGAACAAGTCTCATTCTAGTTCACGTGGTCATTTTGCATCTTGTTACTGGAGGGCGGCTCTCTTAATCCCTGGACTTCCTTCTGGAACAGGATGCCCCCCCACCCCGTCCCTATCAGATAAGTTTGAGCACTCAGAGAAGGCACTTCCCACCCTCCTGCCTGTCAATGGACACTCCTCCTAGAGGTAGGATGCTCTAGCCCCTCTCAGTGCTGCTCACCAGGTGACTTGCCTTTAAATAACCAGTGAGTGGGATTTTGACTGAATTTCCTACTGGTATTGCTTTGGGGATACTCCAACAGGGAGGTCAATTTCAGCTACTTCCTTGGGATCCACATTGCTCCTCTAGTGAGAACCCCCAGCAGCTCTTTGAACTGCAAATCCAGTCCTCAGCCTATTCCAGGCAGTGTAACCAGGCCCTTCATACAACAAATTGTGTTGGTATATAAGTAGGACATGCCCTGGGTTTGCTGGTGTCTTCAAATATGTTTGTCTTTAATGGTTCTGCCACCCTCACAAGCCAGATCTCGAGTGCATATTTTTTCTTTAAAAACTGGAATATGACAAGTCTTACAAGGTGTGTTTATTAAGTGACTTCTTAAGTAGCAGTAGTTGAAGTCGTTCATGAAAACATGTGATGATATTGATTTGGCTCATTTATTTGAGAGATATATTTCATTCAGAGTAGGTGATGCTTTTAAAGAAAAACTCTTGATGCATATTTAAATAAAAACAGATTGAAACAAGAAGTCTGTAACTTTTAGCATGCAACCTGCATGGATTTTCATCATTGCGAGGAATTTTCTGCCAGAGGCATTGGAATATCTTTGGTAGCCATGGGAACTAACCCTTCAAAGAGAAAGAAGCTCTTCTCTCTTCAAACAAAAAGGTGTAGTGTGCGGTGGCCGGGAGCGGCTACTGCACTCCAGTCTGGGCGACAAAAAAACAAACACAACAACAAAACGGTGTAGTGAAAGAAAAGCATATTTCATTCTCAGATGCCTGAGATACTTTATATATATATCATATATATATCATATATATATAATTGACTGATACAGGACTCCTGCTTTGTGTTTGTTTTTTAATAGTTATAATGGGTGTAGTTTTCGGTGATAGAAGTTACATGAGCATTTGTGGCCAAATGCATCTAATACAGAGTCCAGAAGTCCTCATCTTTGTCTGATCATCATTAATATAAAACCTGTAATTATAAAAGTATTCATTATTTAGCTGATTTGTATTGAGCAACTACAAATGACCAGCATTTGTGATAAGGAACCAGTATGCAAAGATAAGACAGCCACAGCCTCCTTTATCACAGAGCCTACAGTCTGGTAAGGAAAAGAAAATATGAATAACCAATTGCAGAACCGTGTAATAAATTCTACAAAAGTAAGACTCTAACCAGGGAGGACTCTGAGGACATTAATATCCTTATTTCCTGAACCAGCTGAGCGGGGTGGTATCTGGAAGAGCAGTTGAGGTTAGTTGAGGTTAGGCAGGGAACAGTGTAGAGCTGAAAGAGAGCTCCATGCCTTGGGGGAAGTGAGTGAACTTTAAGGTGGCTGGAGTACAGAGTTCAAGGAGGAAGAGATCAGAAGGCGGCAGAAGAGATACAAGATGACCAGATAGATGGTGAATTTATTCACTCCATTTCTGTCCCCACTCCTCCTCCTCAGGGGAAGAGCCACATGTAAATAGTTGTTGAGGTTTGGCCTGTACAAGGTAGCTCAGCTGCTATTTCCCATGTTCTGTTCATGGCAGGTAACATTTAATGTAGTCATTCCAAGCTAGGGGCCGGGTGTGGTGGCTCACACCTGTAATCCTAGCACTTTGGAAGGCTGAGGCAGGAAAATCACTCAAACCTAGGAGTTCAAGTGCAGCCTGGGCAACATAGCGAGATCTTGTCTACAAAAATTTAAAAAATTTAGTTGGTATACAAATGTTCATTATGCAGGTATTCTTGTTGATACCTAACCCTGAATTGTACCCCACATTTTAAAAATTAAAAATAAGAAATTATAAATGCCACACAGAAGCTGAAAAATTCTCCATGTGAATAATTAACAGAAGGCAAAACAAAGAGCTATTACCCTAAAAAAAAATTAGTTGGGTATGGTGTGTACCTATTATCCCAGCTAGTGAGGAGGCTGAGGTAGAAGGATGACCTGAGCCCAGGAGGTCGAGACTGTGGTGAGCCATGATTGTGCTGCTATACTCTAGCCTGGATGATAGAGTGAGACTCAGACTAAAAAATACAAAATAAAGCAGCTAGGAAACACCTACTTTGAAAATGGTTAATCCTCCCAAAAGATAGAAACTGCTTTCTATTTCAAGCATCTTCATGGTCTTTTATGTCAGTGAATGCATCAAGGACATGAAAAGGGAGGAATCACTTTGAGAAAATCTTATAATACACCAAAACTTGAGCAAACAGGAAAAATGAGGAGACACTGAGCCCTCTACAGAAGGATTCACCATGGGGTTTATTTCAGTAATGAGTCCCCAAGGAATAGCCATGATGTGGCTTATTGAGTAATATAGTGATTGTCAAACGTTTCCTCAGCATATCTACTGTGGAAACAAGGGCCCTCCATTTTCTTGTCCCTTTTGCCCACCAGTAGCTCCCACGCACTTCTTGACATCTGTTCCTCATAGTTGCCACTGAGGGATGCTGTCACAGGCTAGCTATCTTCTCCCCACGATGTCACCTGCAAAGGAGCAGGTCTTATGGAGGGGCACTGCAGTCCTAAGCCCCTGCCCCCTTCCTGGCCTGTGTTCTCTGCCAAGAGAGCATCCTTTAACTGTCACTGGCTTTTCATGGTTGAGGGCAAACTGGAACAAAGACAGTGATTTTGATGAACTTTAAACTGAACCAGTGCCCCTGATTAAAACATTTTTGAAAGTGTGAAACATCACACATTACTGTTGGGTTTTTTTTTTTAGACAAAGAAATACCTAGTTTCCTTGAAGTGAAACTGAACCTATGTGCTTTCCAAAATGTTAGATTTAAACATAAAAATATTCTTTGAACCAGACTGCTTTTCTTTCCATTCTATTTCCTTTATATCAGTGTGGGGGAAATAATTTAGGTCTAAGGAAGGTTGGCCTCCACTGATAAAAATTCGTGGGCTCCTCCTTCAGCAGCCCCCTTTGCTTTGCCTTTATAAATGGGGCCTTTGTTTTTTGGTGAATTTCTGATTCCCCCATTTTACTAGAAATCTGAGTCCTAGTGATTTTCTTGGCAATAATCATTGGAGGTTGTTGTGGGTTTTGTTTGTTTTGGTTTTGTTTTTTTTTTTAGTGTGTGTGTAAATATCAAAGTGCTTAGTTTGTCTAAAAATTTTTTATGTGGGTCTGGTTAAAACAAATAGCAGTGCAACCCAACAAAAAAAAATCCTTATCTAAATGAAGGTGATTTCTAGTGGTGCATTATATTATGGAACATTTGAGAAATAGTCAAACTTCCCAGAGCAAACTGTGCGTCATCTTGTGTGTGTGGCAGTCCCTCTGACTTGCACTTCCATCTGTGTGCGATGGCTGACTGCAGGTTAAGTGTTCCTTCTCCAGTAGTGTTGGCTGAACAGAAGTCACAGAACTCAGGATGTCAGGGCCTGTAAATCCTGGGGAAGGTCAGTGTCTGAGGGCACCTCTGCAGAGCACGAGCATCTGTCCAGGCCCTGGGGGCTCCATCGGGGTTCCTGGGAGGGAGGTTGGTGGGGGCCAGGCATGAGTCTCTTCCTGGAATGGAGGAGTGAAAGACAGCAGGTGGAGAGATGAGCAGAAAGGAAGCTGGTACCTTTCTCTATTCCTGAGCTGGGGCTCTGGAGGAAAATCAGTGGTATGCAGTGTGGTGCTTTCTGCCCTGCCCCTCCCTCTCTGGTTTTGACCAATGAGTGTCCACTTTATAAATTTCCTCTCCCTGAGCCAAGAGGCCCATGGAAGGGACACTTGGTTTGGAGCCTGGTTAGTATCCCCGTCATACTGTTCACTGGGTATATGATGTGGGGCCAGCAATGTTGCCTTGTTGAGCTTCAGTGGTGGCCTTCATGAAATGAATGGACATGAAAATCCTTGGGTTGCCTGTGTCGCACTGAGGTTGTGAGCAGCCTGTGGGACAGTGAACGTAAAGACACTCTAAATAAAAATCCAAATAAATGAGAGGCTTATTTCTGTTATTATTAGAGAAAGGGACATGGCATACACTAGTGCTGTCTTGCAGAAAAGAAACCCAGGTTGCTCCCCATGGCTGTGCACTGGTGAAGGACTGTTTAAGGTCGCCATGGGCTCCAGCTGTGCTTGTTCCAGAGGCTTTGCCTAGTTCTGCTGTGTTTATCTTTCCCATGTAAAGGTCTTTTAGGAGGCGGTATGTGTTTAGGGGCAAGGGCCATGCCATTGCTGCAGGGTCACAACACCCTGCAGCCACTCTTTCTGAACTCATTAAGCCCTGATGCTTCTTGGTTGTGGATGCCACTAGACATCCTGGCTGCAGAGTCTAAGAGGGTTTCTGAGTGTTGCCCAGGGAAAGGAGCAGAAAATAAGGAAGGAACCAAGCCATAACAGTCAGGTTTCTTGCTTCCCCTTAAGAACCATGGAGGAGGACAGGAAGTCTAGAGTTACAGCAACAGTTGAGCTCAGCATAGGGCAGTGTGTTGCCAAGTGTTAGCTGGAGAGGGGTAGAGGGGATGTCATGTGGGCCTGGGGGGACAGACTGAACAAGTCTTTAGAACATCCTGTACCCTAGTGATCCTGCCAAGGCTTTACTCCATCTCTGCCAAAGGTCTCTGTCTGGGGAAGTTGTTGCTTCCCAAGTAGCCCATTTTGTCTTTGGAGAACTTGGACTAACAGAAATGTCTTCCTTGTACTGTGCTAAAATCAGTCTTAAGACTTGTGTCCATTCCCTGGCACCCACAGCTAGTGTCTTTCTCCTTCACATGGCAGCTCTTCGGAGACATAAGACCAGTTTCTCTTCTCCATCACTCTCCTGTCACTCCCAGCCTGTCATTTTTCCCTGAAAAGACGGGCAAAGAATGTTCACATGGCCAGGGGGTGGAGGTGGAGGGGAATATGTCACTGAGAAGAAAGGTCCATGTTAGCTGAGAAAATGACACTGGTGTACCAGGCCCAGGGGGCGGGCATGGACAGGGCAGAGATAACAGTGACCATAGATAGCATGGAGATGGTTTGGGATCAGTGACAAGCCTCATAGGTGCTTTCCCAAATGGTAGTGTAAGAAAGTTGGGGACTTTATGAGAACTGTGTTCATATTTTGTTTTTTGTACAGATGGGATCTCGCTATGTTGCCCAGACTGGTCTTGAACTCCTTAGAGATCCTTCTGCCTCAGCCTCCCAAAGTGCTGGGATTACAGGCATGAACCACCATGCCTGACAGCTGTTTTGACCACATTTTTAAGATATTCAGTTCAGCCCAGTACTTGCGGAATGCCTCTTGGTCTCTTCACCACTGCTTTCTCCTTATTTTGATTTCTTCTTCACATATGACACCTATGAGCAAAGCTGATAAAAGTCCTGTCGAGCTTCTGTTGGTTTCCCATTGCCTACAGGAGGCAAGTCAAGTTCCTTAGTTTTGTATTTAGGGCCTTTCCTGCACTGACTAGCCTGTTTTTGATCCTCATCCTCCTAGCCTCTGCCCTCTTCTTCTTCTGTCCCTGCTTTTGCCTCCCAGGAGCCAAGTTGAGGTACTTAGGAGGGTGGATCCAGCAGCCACATTGGTTTCTATCAATAGCTTTGTTAACTTTTGCAAATAGTGACTTTTATTTCATCTCTTAGTAATAGGCGTCTTTGAATATAATGAATTCTTATGCACAGTGGAGTAACTTTTTCATCATCCACTGAAGTCATTACAAAAACCAGTGGACTTGAGGTAAGATTTCCTGGAATGGAAGATTAGTTGTGATGAGAATGCGTTCTTTTCAACTGATTGATAGTGGGTCTGCTGGCTCATTGCAGTCACTCTGAGCCCTAGGATCCATCCATGTGTCCTTCTGTGTGTTTCCCAGTTCTGATGGGGTCATGGCAGCTTAGATCCCTATCAAAGCTATTCCTAATTTTTCTCCCTTTGGTGTTGGAAGCTCTTCCATTTGCCTTTTTTTGTTTCTCTCCTGTATCTGGATTTGACAACCGTTATACATTTGAACTTCACATATACCTGCTTTGAGTTTTTTAAAGTGTCATTTTACTGGTTATCTTACTAAATGCCTGTGAAATAGTATAACGGGTATTATTGTATTTGTTTTGCAAGTGAGGAAACTGAAGCTTAGGATAAAAACATGGCTGACCTGGGATTATACCCCAGGTCTTCAGACTTGGAGCTCAGAGTGGTCTAGGAGGGCCAAGGGGGCACCTGGGTTTATCATACAGACCCCACCTTTCTGCACTCTTCCTCTACCCTGTCCTGTAGCCAGCAGGAGATTTATGCTGTGTAAATCTCAGCTCTGCCCAAATCAGTACATACCTGCCTGCTAAATATTAGGCTATTCAGAACCGTCTAGAAGCAGTTCAGAGGGTCTGTATTAACAACTTTGTAATTTGTACTTTTGTAATGGTGACTATTCTTTAAAGTCATCATAAACCCTGCCATAAACCAGGACTTGGCAGAGTCTTTTATCCTGAGGAATTTTGGTCATAATAGAGTTTTGCTTATTTAACTGTCTCAACAGTCAAAAATGTGCACAAGTGATACAGTTTGCTAGAGGGATTTATATATCCCTAATGTTAAAGATGTATAAAATATGTTATTAAAGCAAAATTTTGTTTTATAAAGTTCTTAAGCTTTTCAGGCTGTTTTACTATCTTGGTAAATTTTTTTCAAGAACTCAGATAATAAGAATCCAAAATAAGAATGTCCTGTTTATATGTAATCATTGAAATTTTGCATGCTAAGTTCAGAATCAAAACATGCAAAAAAATTTGTACTAGGATCTTTTTGGGTAAATAATAGAATTGAAGATCCACTTTGTTCTTTACAATGCATCTTACATGAAAGCAGCTTATGTAATTCATTTTCTTGTGACTGTATGATACTCCAAGCACTCATATTGTTGCTCAGGGATGTGATTTTGGATTGCATGTGACTTTTTCAGAGTTCAGAGTTATTTGGTGAATTCCTATATATCAGGAAGCCCAGGCAGTCTGGAAACCCCAAATCATTCTCAGGGCATGGCATGTGTGAGCAGCAAGACACTATGCCCAGAGTCCCTTCTGTTTTGAGACAGGAAGCGTTCTCCTCGAGAGGAGTACTTTGGGCTGGGAGGTCAGAGCATGTGTCTGGTCCCAAGTCAACGTCTGTTCACTCTCCAAATCTCTGGGATCAGGTCCCCTGTGGGCTGTACCCAGGACACCACAATGCCTTACCTCCCTCCTCACTTCCCAGGGGTGGGATGGAGGTGGACCAGTGTTAATAGAGCCAAGGATAGGTACTAGGAGTCCAAAAAGTGGGGTGATTTAGGAGCAATGAGTGAGATAGCCTAGCACCTTGGCGAAGATTCCACTTTCCTATTTGAAGTGTTGACATCATTGGGTGTTCAAGTATCTATTTGGCCCTTTGACAGCCTAGAGTTGAGGGAGGGGAGTGAATAGGAGGTGAGCTTTATGAAAGCAGGTCATTTTTTCATGTCAGTGGGGTTGGGTTAATGAGGTGGGTCCCTGAAAGGGAGATACACTGGCTTTGAGTTGGAAGGAAGGCAAGAAGGAAGACTGAGGTAACCTATGTCAGAATCTCAGGGTCTGTGTGCAGAAGCTGCATTGCTACAACCTCACCTGCTTTCTTAGCAGCTTTTTAATTGTACTTACTAAATCCATTACTTGCATATCTTGGCTCCTATAACAATTCACGGTTGGAAATGCAGATGGTTCCTCGTATATAAAATTTGTGTAATCGTCCACTTGACTCTCAGACTTGCCTGAGCGAATGTGGGTTTTGTATATATGCATAGATATAGGATTGCACACATGGTGGAAGGTAGAGTAAACAGCCAACAGTTGGGAACATTTACACTCTGCCAAAGCCTTTCCAGGGCAGGTGTTCCCATAAATGGGCAATAAATCATACTGCCTCTTCCCCTCCTGTAGGGGAGACTTTTGGGGAAAAAAAAATTATGACTAGTAGCAAGGGTTAAGAAAAGTAGTAGTGCTTCATCAGTGCTCAAGTTCCCATCTGGGAAGGGTGAACTGGGCTATGAGGTGCGTCTGCCCCGACCCCATCCACTGTTCTGGCCTAAACCTGCAGGTGGTGGGGAGAGGAGCCTCATGTGGGCACTGGTGAAGACTCAGAGCTCTTGGTTTGGACCAAGGGGTCAGAACACAATATGAATGCAAAGTTTTGTCCAAAAGTGTTGACGGAGCTCTAAACTTGGTTCTCTCTTTGACCACAGCCTGGCCCACTTGGGTCCCTTCTCTTTGACGTGCGATGCCAGGTGTCTGAGGAGGCTCTGGGGAAGGTAGAACGTCTCTGAGTTCAGGCCTCCGGTTGGGGGATGTCAGAGGCTGGCCATGTTTTCGGCCTAGGCTCCTTGGGATCACTGTCATCCTGAAGGGAGTTCATTTTCTAAGAAACAGTGCATGTGTGTTGGTGTGGTCTCTGTGACTCTGACACCCACGATCTTGCTTAGGAAGACACTGTCTTATGTCCTGTACACTTGTGTGGCTCCCATTGCTGTGCTAATGTGGCTGTACTCAGTGCTGTGTGTCCTGCCACAAGACTGTTGTGCAGCAGGGGGGTGGCTCGTGATGTAGGTCCCCGAGGGTGTCCTGACATGTACTTGTTGTCTTTGCCTCCCTCAGAGAATTTTCAAAGGAAAGAGAGAAGGCTAAAGCACGAGGAGATTTCCAGAAGCTCCGGGAGAAGCAGCAGCTGGAAGAGGATCTAAAGGGCTACTTGGATTGGATTACCCAAGCAGAAGACATCGATCCTGAGAATGAGGAAGAAGGAGGAGAGGAAGGCAAACGAAATAGTACGTAGTGCCCTTCCTGCCCCTGACTAGACAGACCTAGAGTGCAGGTCAGACACCTGGCAGCAGGCAGTCCTTGCCTCTGACCCTGTCTGTGAGTGGGCTGATCTCCCAGCCATCTGTTTCCTTCTGCCGGCACACATCACAGAGAGCAAGTGCATTGATGCTGACTCTGGATTTCTGCCTGAGGTTTGGGGTTTAGGTTTGTGTTTAGTAAGGCGACTTTATAGTTGAGGAGGATCATACAGACTCACTGTCGGCCTCAGGAATTCAGTAAGCCTGTGTCTGTGTGGGGTGGTGAGACATATTCATCTTGCGCCACAGGAGAGGAAGTTGTGGTTTCCCTCACCTCAGAGTGAATAGTGTTATTGGACGAGAATTTGAAGAGCAAGGTTCCTCTTGACTCTTACTCTTGTGCTGCCTGAAGTGGTTTCTACCTGTGCTGTCCGTACAAAGTCCTGGAAAAAAAACAGCTCACCATTCTAGGCAGTTGTTAAGGAATCACTTGAGTCAGTGATGGCTGCTGTGCAGCCCTCTGCCTGACACCTCACACCGTGACTGGGCACCCTGGAGCACCTTCTGCAGGAGGCAAGGCCTGATAACTCAGTCAATCACTGGAATTAATTGCCGTTGTCAACCACGATGTCTCTTACCATATACTTTTCCCACAGCCATGTTCTTTTTCTTCCCAGGGCCATCTGTGCCTCAGGTAAAAGTGGAAATTGAAATCCAGCAGTGCATTTGACTAGATGTTTGTGATTTGTTTTAAATCTAGAATAGCTGATAGTGAGGGTTGAGGACATATTTCAAGGGCATATGTCCATCGAGAGGCCTGGGGCTCTGAAGCCAGCCCTCCCTTATAGACAATGGCTGGGCAAGTCCCTGCTTGAGCAGAGGCACTCAGATGTCCTGCACTCAGCAAGGCCTGGTGCTGGATACCAGAGAAACCCCAAGATGGAGAGTACGAGGTTTGCTCCTTCTAGGGAGAGGCAGGTTGGCTCACAAATAAATGCTGCCCATGGAAGCAGAGCTATAGGGTGCATGAGGAGGCAGACATGTACCTCAGGGCCTGAGAGGAGGGATCTAGGGCATGACTGGGGGCCATTTTACCTAAGCCTTGGAGGATGGATGGATGGATTCAAGTATGACAGTTCATGTCAGAAGAAACATTCTGACCTAAGGAAATAGCGGGAGGGGGCATGGAGATGGCCAAAGGCCAGGTTTCAGAGAGGAAGTGGTGGGTCATGCATCTGACTGGAGTGCAGGGTGTGAAGGTCAGGATGAGCCACAGCAGGAAGAATGGGTAACGTGTGTCTGTGCCTCTTCTGTGGGTTGTGGAGTGTGGAAGCTGAAGGACCCATGGTAGGGGGGATTCCTGACAGGGATGGTCTTTACCTTTCTTCTGACTTGGACTTCTGTGAATCTGTGCTGCTGTGGAGAGGAAGTGTTTTCTGTTATGGGGACGCCTGTGACTGGCTCAAACCTGCATGCTGATAGGGAGCCGGCAGGCATCAGGCCTTCCTCCTCTCCTGTTCCCTGCATCTTGCCAACTCAGGAAGGGACAACGCTTTATCACCTGAGGATCAGAAGACTGTGGGGAGGATTTCTAGAGCTGGCTGTGCTGTTGAATGTGAGATTGTGAAGTCAGAGCTTATAAATGGATGTTCATTTTGGTCCCAAGCTCAGTGATATGCCTGCAATTAGATGTAAAGAGGGCGTCTGCATGACCTCATCACAGCTTTCCCCTGGGCGATGGAGCCAACTTGAACCCCATTGCCTCCACAGAGCGTCTGTATCTGCGGTATTGCTGGCAGCAGGCTGTGTAGGTACAGCAGGGGGATGCTTGCCTGACCCTTTCTTCTTCACTTGCAAACTTCGGCTCGGATGCTGACCTGTCTCAGAGGTCTGCCAGCCACCTGCCTCCCTTCTTCTAAGCCCACTGTGTAGCTTGGTATATATAAGCCAGAGAATGCATCTTTCTCTGCTAGTTTAGCTGTGTCCCCCAGGGAACTGAGTGAGGCCCTCTTACAGGTCAGTGGCCTTTCGTCTCTTCATTGCTCCTCCTCTAGAAATAGTCAGGGATCCATGTTCTAGTGTTGTTAACGTCAGTTGTGGTGGAGTTTATTTTTATGGCCTGTGATTTCAGGAGTAAGGATTTTCATTGAATTTAAGGTGTACTGTAAGGGGTATTTTATCTCAGCCCAGCATTTCCTAGGTTCTGCCACTGTCTGTAAAGAACCTGACCAGGTAATGACAAGATCAGTGCCTTTACCTTTCAGAGAACTTGCCATGAGGGAAAGATAGAGAAGCAATGGCTTAGCATAAGACAGGATGGAGAAGCTGGCCCAACCATCTGCTGGGCAAGCTTAGAAGGGTGCCATGATACTGGCAAGTTGGAGTGGGTGGGGACGCCAGGAAAGCTCTGTGGATGAGCAGCCTTTAGCTACAGAGGGTGAGGGCGGGAGCTTTTCAAGCTGAGGAAATGGCACGATTAATCTACAGAAAGTGACAAATGCTCAGGACCCTTAAATGCATGACTTAGTTATATAGTCAAGGAAAGAAACAACACCCCTTTAAAAACCTCATAAGTCTCCAGAATTAACTTTGTAACTAGGGCTTCCAAACCCATAAAGCTGCACTGTGTGTTTGGAATATCAGCAGTATTGTTTCTGCTATGCACAGTGATGTGTGACTCAAAATGATTAACTAGCTTAATGTTTGATCCAGAATAGCAAATATTTCTGTCGTGCACCCTTGTTCTTTATTGATCTAATTTTGCCAGGTGCTGGGGTTTCCTGTAGAGCGAGGCTCACAGCGCTTCCCAAGTCATCAGATTTCTAGAGCCTTGATGATTAGGATTTTATATAAAGGTGTAAATCTTAGACTTTGGGAGCCATTATGAGATTTGACTGACTTAAGAAGAGAGCCCCAAGCCTCCTCCAATGAGGAGAAGGGGAGCCTTCCTGAGCATAGACCTTGGCAGCCTTCTGGAGAAGCCAGTACTGTTGAGGTTTTCCTGCGGTCCCCCATGGCTGCCTGCCATTTTCTTCCCATCATAGCCAGAAAACCATGGGAGGAGGGGGTTTCAGTGAGGCTCATGTGGTCCTCCTCACCAAACTTAGTCATGGATTTACAACCTGCACATGCCAGGTCTGAGGCCATCTCTGTGCATCTGATTAGCAGGCAGTAAAAGTGCAGGTGTTGCCAGTGCCAATGTTACAGTGTTAGCATCCTCCTGGGGATGTGAAATCATCCCACGTGCCTTCCACCAAAGCCCTGCTCCTATATTACCTCTGGGGAAGGGGATGGTGCAGTGCCTTGGGCTCCTGGCCATATCTCCACTGGCTTAGGATGCCAACTCTACTGGTTGCCATTTTCACCTGGGTCCTGCATATGAGTTGGATAGTTTCCTTCCAGACCTTGAGGAATTAAGAGACAGTATGAAAAGAAACCCTTCCTGATGGTCAAGCTTCCATTTAGGTGAACAAAGGAGGGTTGAGGGAGTTATTAACAGCAGCTAGCCATGAGCTCATAAGAGACAAAGGCTTGGGCTGGACGGCATCTTGATATCTGCTTTCCTGCAATTGGCTGTAGTTGAGTTTTGTGACTTGGAATTTGAACTTCAGTGTTAGACAAATTACCCATCATCTCTGAGCCCCACTTTCCTTGTCTGCAAGAAGGGGGATAAAGATATATCTGCCCATGGGGCTGTTGTGAGGACTGAATGTTTTATGCTGATAGGTGTTGTCGACAGCTGTGATACGTGCTACTGCTCTTGTCACCAGACACCAGTAAAACTTGACCTAAACAGATTTTTTTTTTGGAATAAATTTTGGGAGTATGAGTGCAGTTTTGATACAGGGATATATTGCATAGTGGTGAAGTCTGGCTTTTAGTGTAACCATCACTTGAATAATGTACACCACATCCATTAAGTTATTTCTCATCCTTCTTCCTGTTGCCACCCTTCTGAGTCTTCGGTGTCTATTATTCCACTCTCTATGTCCATGTGTACTTATTATTTAGCTTCTACTTCTAAGGGAGAACATGTGACATTTGACTTTCCTAAACAGAGTATTTTTGAAGTTTCACTAGACTGCTAACCATCCTTAGGGTGGTCCTTTTAGGGCCATTGCCCTATATTTTTCTATTCAGAAGTTGTACGGTTCTCAGTGGAAAACAAACCTGTTGACTTGATCGATTTTGAGATAGGGTAGCACAGCTTCTGGAAGTTCATTTCTAGTTTGTCCATGCTTGTTGTCAGAGAACAGATGTCACATCAAGTACTTGGAGATGTGCTCACATTATCTTTTCTCTCTGATCTGCTAAATGTCACTGCCTGCATCTGCGGTGCCCAATGCTGGCTGTACATTATAATCACCTAGGGAGCTCAAATGCTTCCTGATGCCATACTCTACCCTCTAAGACTGATTAGTTCTGGGATGGGAGCCAGGGATGGCTCTTTTTTGTTAAAGCTCCCTGGAGGTGCTAGCATGAAGCTAGGATTAGGAACTCCTGAGTTCAGGATGCTATCACTGTTTCAGGCATTCACTTGGAAAAAGGGGACAGGCCATCAGGTTGCTAACTTAACTGTCTAGTAACTGTGACAGGTAGCTTTAGCCTTTGTACATTCATGGACTATATAAAATGCCAATTTCATAAATTTGCTGTTAGAAAGCTGGTGTTACACCATTATTTGAATGGACAAAATCCTTTGGAAGTTAGTTCCTGAGCATTTGGTAAAATTTCAAGGATAATTTATTTAACTTTTTGCTGAGATTCAAGTTTCTTAAGAAACCCTGCCAAATCTCAAAGTGATTTTTTTAGACATATGCAGCTGCTTCTGAGTTAACAATGGAGTTTTTCTAGGGCCATTAAAATCTGGAAGCCTAAAATTCTATTTTAAACTCTTCTCATTGTCGGTGATTAGTCTTTTTTAAAAAATAGCATTAAAAATAATGAAATCATTTTAAAGGAAGCTCATTCTAAAATTCTGGCCAGAACAGCAGGCAGTTTTTCTGTGGGAAGTATTAATGATCAATAATCTCTCTAAGTGGGGTAATTTGATGCTCAAAGTAAGGGAAGGCATATCCGAAGCTCTGAATGACCCAAAGGAGAGCCTCTCTTCTGCCACTTCTTCAGAGGTCTAAAGGCTGTGGACACTGGCCCTGTGTGCCTCCCCTGGGACTCTGCTACCCCAGGGCTTGGTACTCCAGGTTTACTCCTTTTGTATGTGCTACCCGATGTCTCTGATTGCAGTGTTTGCTTTGGGAGTGGCAAGAAAGCCTGGATGGCATGGCTGCTTACAAACATAAGGCATGATGATTTTCTGGTCCTATTTAAGATTGTGTTTTGAAATTTTGACTTGTAAAATTGTTTCCATCACAATTACACTACTTCAGGGCACAAGTTCAAAATGGAAAATACTTGTTTGTCAAAAAAAAAAAAAAAAAAAAAAAGCTGTAAAGCAAACAGCAGCAGTTAGAGTGGCATATGGTTAACATGTGTCTAGGTCAACTGCCCTCTCTGGAGAACTGGGAAAGCTGACTGGGGGTGGGGAGTGGGTAGTGCAGGGGACAATGGCTGGACAGTCTTCACTGGGGTGGCACTGGGAGTAGTCGTCTGGCCCAGGCAAACTCTCTCCACTGGGGTGGTAGAAAGTAGTCGCAATTTCTAAAGGCACCTTCACTTAAGCCTCATAAGAGCTAGTGAGAGATGGACTTAGGGATCCTTGCCCCACCATGTAGGTAAAGAGGAGTGGACACTCCAGTTAGCTCTGCAGAGTCCCAAGTCAGGGTTGTTTTTGTTTGTTTATTTGTTTTTAATATATTTGAATCACAGAAGCAATATTAACCCACTGTAAAGAAGTCACTTAATATCAAGGTATGTAAAGTAAGAAATAAAATTCACTCTTCTCCTAAGAAGAAGCCAGACATAGCAGTTGGGGCCTGTTCTTTCAGATCTCACTTTATGCACAGAAGAACATATGATTTTGCATAGACAGCATGCATGTAGGTTCCACCATAAGATGCTCAGCACAGATATTTTTCATTGATCTTTATGCCATAGACATATTTTTAAAGTATAATTTTAGCTATTTTCCACAAATTGCCAATATGAAAACCACTTCAGTGGACTCTGTACTTTAGAGTATATGGTCCTCTACTTGACAGCAGTTGTCAGAGCTGCCATGTTGCACTTATTTGTGTGAAGGTCTGATTAATGTCTCTCTGCTACAAGACTGTGACTTCATGGGGTCAGGAACAGTATCTGCTTCTGCTCTCCGTTGTATGGCTGGCTCCAAGCACAGTGCCTGTCACACATATGAGCAGTCAATTATTTGTTGAATGAAAGAACATAGTATAATAACTAGCTCTTTTCAGGTGCTTTCTGAGCGCTGTGGGTGCATGAATTTGTTATTTTTCACACAACTCTATGAGACAGGAACTTGATAGACGAGGAAACTTAAAGCACAAAGAAGTTAAGTAGCTTTCAGTGGCCACGTGACTGTTACATGGCAAAGCTGAGATTTCAACCCACACTGTACCACAGTCTGCACATTAACCACCAATGATCCCCACAAATGCGTGCTCCTGTGTGTGCATACTCATGTTCACATTCTTGTGGGTGAGGTTACAAGAAAGGAGTTTGCTGTGTCAGAAAGGATGCCAATTTTAGAAATGTGTGTGCCAGTGCCATGCCCCTGCACCCTTGCTGACCCCAGCATTCTCTCTGTCACCCCACGCACTGCACTTCCCTGGAGCATGTGGCCTTTATCCCAAAGACTAGCTGGCTTGGAGCAATCATGGAATCATGGCGTTAGAAGGACTTGGAGATCCTAGAATCGCTTTTCTTGTGTCATGGCAGAGTTGCAGTAGTGATGTTAATCATAATGGCTGACCATGCCTTGCCAAGGCTGAGCACATTGCTTATATACCTTATTTACTGTTACCTTCTACAATGACCTTATGAAGTACAGGTACAACTACTACTGACAGGTGAGAAAACTAAGTCTTTACAAAATTAGGCACCTGTCTGCAGTCATCCAGCCCAGGAATGGGGCTGCTGTGATGACACCTGCCTTTTCAACTCCCACCTGTCCTGCCCCATATGGCAATGCTAACTGGGACCACACCCAGTCAGAACCCAGGACTCCTGACTCCCTCGAAGCACCTTTTCCCTAACACCCTCCTTAGATGGGAGACCAAACACTGGAAACCTTTGCCTAGTGTGGGTCAACTGGTTGCTGATTTAGAACAGGTTTTGAATGATGGGGGTTGTGAGTGATAGCTACAGAAAGCGCACTTCCCTCTACCATTCAGACCCTGAGCTAGATTCCCCGCTGGAGGAGGACCAATTCAGGGGTATGTATCTGAAGGCAGAGTCCCTTATGGTGAGGCCGCCTCTGGCTCCCTGCTCTGGCTGCATCTGGTCCTGCAGCCGGCCTTCCTCAGCCCCTCGTTTGGTTGTGCTTGCTGCCCTCTACTGCATATTAACACAATTGCCTGTGTTCAACCCGAAGGGGTCACAGTGGCTGACTTGCTAAAAGAGGATAAGAAGAAAAGGAAGTTTTGCTGCTTTCGCCAACGCAGGGCTAAAGATCACGGTAAATGATTGTGTCTGAGGTTTCTTTTCAGAAGACTGTCTCCCAAAGATCTCTGATACCTTTTCCTACATGTAGGCATTGTGTGAAATGCATGTGCCGTGTGGTGTGTTTGGAAGATGCCTATATTTTTGTTGCTTGATTTCTTTGAAACTTGGTCATGTTGTCTTCTTTTCTTTACCCAGAATGTGTGCTTTCACCAAGAAGACAGCTTTGCAGTTTCCTTTTTGTTTGAACTGTACCTTATAAAGAAGCAGCTGAACCAACTCAAAAAATTTATTTGATTCAGCATGAATATTCTTAGACTGGAAGACAGGCTTTTAAAATACTTCTCCCTAAATGATGTTTTTAAATTTAAACTGTTTAGAAATTCCAATAATGTTATTTAATTGATTTCTACCCCTTACCCTCCAACCCAGGTTTCATATTTCAAATGACTTGTTGGTCTTCCAGTCTCTGGCTGGTTTGCCCAGGACTGTGCTAAAGCTTGTAGTGGCGGCTTCAAAGAATGAGATTAAAAATAAACTTCTGAGATCAAAGATTTGGGGGTGCTTTCCTTTGTAAGTGAGAAAGGGCTCATGTAGGAAGGTTATGTTTCCAGTTATGTCCTATAATAATGGTAGGCATACCCCTCATCAGAATCCCTGCAGTAGCTGTCGGATCCATCCCTAGGCAGGTGGAGACATAAGCAGATGGCTCCCTGCCCTGCTCTGCCCAAGTCATGGCTGTGGTTCAGCGGCAGCACAAAGCTTAGACTGTGCACACTGGTACAGTCAACCTAGTTCTACCACCAAGATCAGACCTGATCACACAACTCTGGCGGAAGAATCTGTTTGAGAAGACTCAGCCTGCAGGGACATGAAACCAACTGCTAAGGGAGCAGAGGAGACACCTTGCACTGACTCATTTGAAGTGGCCTTTGCCCCCTTGTGAGAATGCTGATCTCAGAGGGTATGGGCAGTGGACTGGAATGACCCACAGACGGTCTGACTGAGGGTTACTTTAGAGTTTTTCACTCATCCAAAGGCCTAAAGGTGGAAAGGAATGGAGAGACTGTCAGATGGAAGCCCCTCATCACTCAGTACACTGTGTGAGAGAAGGGGTAGAGGTGGGAGGAACTTGCCTGAGGTTGGACAGTGAGTTAAGGGCAGAGATGGGCTGACTTATTTAGCTTTCGTGTTTATGAGGTGTTTATGAACGGGAGGCTGGACTTGATGAAATTGTTGAAGACCTCTGCAAGAATGAGTTTCTGCTAAGCTGGAAATATTGTCATGGACCAAGGAAAAAAATGTCTGTAAAGACTACTTAGGAGCTGGGCATGGTGGCTCATGTTTGTAATCCCAACACTTTAGGAGGCAGAGACAAGAGGATTGCCTGAGTCCGAGGGTTTGAGATCAGCCTGGGCAACTTGACGAGACCTCATCTCTACAATAAATAAATACAAAATTTAGTTGGCATGGTGGCGTATGCCTGTAGTTCCAGCTACTTGGAAGGCTGAGGCAGAAGATCACCTGAGCCCAGGAGGTCGAGGCTGCAATGGCTGTGAGCATGCCATTGCACTCCAATCTGGACAACAGAATGAGACTTATACTCAAAAAAAAAAAAAAAAAAGAAGAAGAAGAAGAAGAAAAAGACTGACTTAAGAATGGAGCTCTGGGTAGGCTACCAGAAGGACATGAATGGTTACTGTTCCCAGAAGAGAAAATACCCCTCCTTGGCCAACTCTCCTGAATGGGGGCTTGGGCTTTGTGACTTTTTAAGGATTCTTGTGGCTTCTCTATTAATTTTCTGTGATCTGCAGGCAGAGGAAGCAGCAGATCTCAGAAAGCAGCAAATTTTCAGGAAACTTTGAGTGGGGTTTGTCTTTTGTTGCCTGAAATACCTAGGGTCCCTGAGAAAGGACCCTGACACTGCTGGCATCATGTGGGGTGAAAGCCCTTGTGTGGTTGCTGTGTCGCCCGAGTCACTGGGCATACAGAAATAGTTATTGTCTGGGCTTAATTCTTGCTTGAGACATGGAAACCTTGGTCTGGCCTTGACCTACATTCTCTAAGAAGAGATTGGCTTCTTTACAGCAATGAGAGGCTCTTACCCTGTGTTGTCTTAATGTGTCACTACTGGCATGTGCACATGCCTTCAGGGGCTGTCTAGGATCCTTTTGGACTTGACAGACATGTTACATTTTGGTGTTGCTCATGCTTGTCATGAAAATAAGATGAAAATGCAGAATCTTGGTGTCAGATCCCCTGTCCCCTAGGAAGGCAGCCACGACTCTGCCAGTGCTCAGCGGTCCAACCTCACCCCCTGCCCCTTCCTTTGAAAGGAAAGAATGGGATGCTTTAAGGCTGCTGGATCATGGAAGAAAGTGCTAAAGAAATCCCTGAGTGTGCAAGAAAGCCTGTTCTGTGGAGAAGAGCAGAGGAGTGAGGCTCTGAGGCCCAGGACATCTGTGAACCAGTCTGCTGATGTGACAGGTGCCAGAAGGAGTCCCAGGGAGCTCGGAGCTCAGTGTGACATGTGGCAAGCCTTCCCTTTGGGCTGCTGTGACGAGTGGACCTGGGGTCTCCTGTGACTGCCTGAGGCCCCTACAGTGCTGTGCTGCATCCTACTCCCTGGGGCATTCTGCCTGGAGGGCATGTGATATCAGTTCTCCTGGGCAGGCTGCTGGACTCCTGGTTGCCCTCCTGGTGGTGGTAGATGGGGCCTCACAGTACTTCTTGTCCCTTCTCTGCTTGCAGAGCTGGGGGAATGCAAAGGAAACCCCCTAGTTGCTGGTAGTAAAACCAGACAGCTTGTGGGTGTTTCTGCTTTCCTGTAATTATAGCAGGTCAGAGGTAAGTGGATCTTAGAGATGATATTGTCCTACAGCTCATTTTACAGATCAAATAACTAAGCACAGTGTGAAAAAGAAACTCGACCCCTTATCGCCTGATGATGAGAATCAAACGTTTCTGACATCTCTTCCAGAGTCTTTGACCTCATTAGCCTCCATCGCTGAAGGAAGTTGGTCTGAGATTTTGAAATGCCTGTTAATGATGAACATAATTTTGAGGCTGCTGTTTGGAAACCCACGCATAGACTTATTCACTGTGTGTGTGCATGCACTCATGTTGATTTGCCTCTGAATTCACAAGCCAGGCAGATTTGGTTGAGAAGTACGTTGTCCTGCAGAGTAAGAGTAGATGGAGAAATTTCTACACATCGGTAAAAATGCTATTAGTTGTTCTGGCCTGAGAAATAATGTTGTCCCCTGATTTATTTTGTGTGACATTGCTCATGATGGTTTCCAGGCACAGTGCAAGATCTCACAGAGAAATAATGTGACCACACCTCCAGATAATGCAAACGCATTGAAAATTCTCGTTACGGTCCAGGCTGTGCAGGGCCACTGTCTGGCACCATCTCCTCACCCCCAGTGGCACCCAGGGCCCCATCTCAGTGCACCACACTCTAAACCAAAGGGTCTACTCTGGAGCTCACAGTACTTGGAATAGATTGCAAAACACAGACCTGAGCTTCTCCAGACTTTCATCAGGCAAACTGCAGTGCTAGTCAGCATCCTGTTACAGATAACAGGCTTGTTCTGATGCCTGGTTTCACCCATATGCCCTGAAAATAGTTTTCAAATTTGTGTGTTTGTGGGTGCGTGTATGTATGTATGTGTGTGTGTGTGTGTGTGTGTGTGTGTGTGTGTGTGTGTGTATCTTCCCCACAGCAAAGCTCTAAAGTTCTCTGGAATATGTCAGGGAAAAGACTTTATAACTTCTCCACATACTTATTTCTGCAGAAGGGGACTGGTGCCTGTGGGTGACATTGGGAGACAGGTGTGAGGGGTCTCCCTGTACTTCTGGTAAGGCCCAGCCACTTTTCAGTACTTAACACTGAATCCCCTGCTGAAGGGGACGTAGTGGTCACCCTGAATGGGGCAGACACGATACCGAGGAAGCCAGTAAGGAGGTATGCATGTGTTCCAGTAATTTGCCCATGGGTTCACTTATGTGGGTTTTTATAACTCTTTCTGGTTGAATTTTTGTAAAATTCCAATAGTCACCAGCGCAGCTTGATTTTTGTACTATCCCCAGCCACTGGGATTATTTCTTGGAAGATCACCTGGTTATATGCCAGGTCTCTAGGGGTTCATAAAGTTCATCAGAAGAGCAAGCCAACCCTGATGGATACTAGACCTACTTGACTTTCTGGAACTTTTTGACTTGTTTTAAGTGCACACCAACACCAAAATGTATGCCAGTATAATTCAGAATGTACTGAGACCACGGGGATGGCATGTCCTGGTGGGAAGGATGATGAGTAGAAGTCAGGAGAGCTTTCTCAGTCTGAGCTATGTCCCAAGGAAAGTCACTAGTTCTCTCTGTGAAATCACAGAGTTCGTTCATATACTGTCAGAAGCCCCTTCCGGTTTTAACAGTCTAAGATTTTGTTTTGATTTTTAAAAACATAGATGGGATTCTGTTTTGGGCTCAGTGAAGTCAAACTCATATCAATTTGTTAACATTTTAAAAAAATGAACGCCTAGTGCAAGTGAAGGGTAAATATTTTAATTTTAACAAATGAGGTCTTTGGTAATACCCGCTGGGCCTGATTTTTTTCTATACTTTTGGAAAAGGAGGTTCTGTCTGTCCTGTCGTTGGGAGTGAGGATGAGAAGACAACAAGGCTTCCAGGGCCCTAGTCAGAGCTTGGCTCCCATACACAGATGCAGGGACTGGATCAAGGTCTGTTTCTAGGACCAAATAGGTGGCCGATTTCTGGCTGTTACTGTCCTCTTCCTCCTCAGCTCTGGCAGCATCATTCTGGAATAGATTATTTATTATGTGCCTGTGACTGGCTTGGTAGGTGTCAAATAATTATGACAGGAGAAGTTACCATCTCTACACAGACTGAGTTAGCCAATAACTCAGTTTAAGACAGAAAGGAACAAACCAAGAGTGATGATGGCCAAAGCTGACTCAGAAGTGTGGAAGGTTGCTCACACTGGATGCCCCCATGCGATGATGGACGTGGCCAGGGCAAAGTGACACTGGACTGGTTGCTTTGCTTCCAGAAAGTTCCAGGAGAGTTCTGAGACGATAGTCGGAATTCATGTCTGTGGGCCTCACTCATCATCCAGTGCTGGGGGCCCGACACCCTGCGTGCCTCATCTCACTTTTAGTTCTGCCAACAGCTTCCTGAGGAAGGTACTCCCAATTTTACAGATAAGGAAATGGAGGCGTGGGGAAGTCAGGTCACAAACATGGGGATAAACTTAGATCTGGCCAACCCGCACACCTGCTCTCGGTCACTCTCCTACCTAACCTGAAGAATGGAGTCAGCTTGGTCAGCAGGAGGACCCTTCCTTGCCCTCAGTGCAGTCCTGGCATGGTGCCTTGTGGCCACCATCCTCTCTTAGTTGCCATGTGGGGGAGTTCTGTTTTATTTCCTATTTTTCGCTCCAGTTGGTCTAGGGAGCAACTAGTACATTCCCCAGAGTTATATTAAGAGTTGGCATGGAGCCAGAAATGCAAACCGATGTCCTCCTTTCCCATAGGCCATATGTAATTTATCTGTTTCAATCAGATTTCTTGAAAAATGAAGCTTTAGGAATGAAGTGCAGCAACTGTACCAATACCTGTGTGAGACCCAGACCTGGAAGTAAAAAGCCACAAAGATTTAACCTGTTCAGAATTTTGCTCTTTTGGAAATAATGACTAATGTTCTGATATGATTAGCATTAGAACCATGAGATAGCAAATTGTGAGAGATGGAAACGATTTTAAGATGATTGTGGACTTTGCACCACTGTTCTATTGACAGGAAAGTGAGGTCTGGAGAGAAGAGGGAGTAGCCCTGGGAGAGTCAGAACAGAACCGGGCCTGCTGGTTCCCCTCATCCATTGCCCCGACTTCTGGTCCCCTCAGTCACTGTTGTACCTGCCAAGGCAAATATTGCACAGAGATGACTCATGGTCATATTTGAAAAGGGTCTCCCACTGTGCTTTTTCCATGTTGAATTTTATAGTCTTCTAGTCTTTCTGCTGAATCAGAGCAAGGAACAGTCGAGAACTGCATGAGTAGCTTCCTGTGTGTCTGTGTGTGTTAATGGAGTTTTTTGTTAAAGATTTTTCCATGATCAGATTGGGGAGGGGGCTGGTTTGTTTTTCTCTGGTATTTTTGTTTGTGTATGAAGTGGTAAAAAAGTGAATCGAGGTTTATAATTGGTTTATTTTAACTTAGGAAAGAAGAAAAAAGTTCTTGTAGGAGAGTACCAGTAGTGTAGTAGCAGTCTGCAATTTTATTCATGTAACCTTGGCTTTTGAAATCTTTGCCCAAATGTTTCTGGTGTGACTGTTGAGGTTCCTGCTCTGGCAGGCTCAATTTTTTGGGTACTCACAAAAGGAACGGAATCAGGAGTCTTCTTTGGTACCCTCAGAAAACTTATTTTTCAGATCTCTGGGCTCTTGGAGCCAGTTCCACTTTTATTCTTGTGGTTCCCTTCCTGAGGTCTCTGGCCTGGGCAGAGTCAGCAGCAGAGATGCAGCTCCTGTCCCACCTGGGCTGAGTCTCATAGGCTTCACCATGGCACCTCAGGCACCACTGCCATGGTCTACAGAGGAGGCTGGAGGAATCTTTGCTAAGGAGCCATGTAGGCAGAGCCCACAGGAGGAGGCTTTCCTGTCCACACTGTAAAGTCTGTAAAAACAGTCACTATAGGTCATAACTGCGCATCAGGAAAAAGAACACGTTTGGGTGTTTCTCCCATGCTTTGATCTTCGGTGACCTCCTCTCTTATGCCCAGACCACAATTAGTCATTCTTTATGCCAAGACTTTTGCACAGACCCTTGAAGTAGCTCTTTTCACAGTGAATGGAGTCTACTGGGGAGGGGCTGCCTTACCCTCACCTTTCAGGGAGGGAGTGTTCCTTTCTGTGCTTCCTTCACTGCCTGGGCTCCAGCACACTTTGTGACATTTATGGGGTTGAATCCAGTGGATAGGAAAAGCCACTCATGTCAGATGGTGGTTCTGGGTGGTCCCTGGACTTCCAAACACTAGTGGACATATTTCCAACATTTCCTCCACTTCTACTCTGAATCCTGCCATGGAGAAGTGAGATGTGCCCAGAGACCTCAGTGGCATGGGGACCACAGTCAGCTTTGCCCTCTGCTCACTAACTGGTAAAAACTTTTACCCTCTCCACCTCCTGCCCTGGAGATGATACTTTCCCTGTGCTCTAGTGCCAGCTTATTTGGTAAGAACTTTCTGCTTATTAGCTTTACAAGCTCAGCAGAACTTAGACATCAGATAAGTTAGCAACAGATAAGTTGAGCTTTTAACTTTTTAAAAAGGTTTTGTGCATGGTACCATCGTGCAGTGCCTTCCCACAGTTGCTCTCTCACTCGGTAAGTTTGAAATCAAGTATTTGTGAAATGTTAGGTCTGTTCACAGATGCTCTGTATATACCTGTTGGGTCAAGCAAAGATGAACCTGCAACGAAGATGTTTGCTGACTCCAGTGTGATCCTGGAGATCAGGAGAATAAGCTGGTGCCAGGCCCAGCGACAGGACTCAGTTTGGCCCCTTGGCTTCCTTTCTTGCGAGGTCTCTGGGTGGACAGAATTTCCTCCTGGCAGAGGATTTTGGGGACTTTCTCAGCAGATGGTGAAAGCACAGCCTTGCCTGCAGTGGAGGTGCCTGGCTACTTGGCACTTCTTTTGACTAAACAAGGCCTTGAGGCTCTTGTCAGTCTCCTCCGGGTTCCTGGAGTCTGTCTGGGGGCAGAGGTCCAATCTGGCCTGCTCCCAGGTGTGCAGCACCTCCAGTGTGCAATCTAAAGCCTTCTCTTCTCTCCACAGCTAGCATGCCCACCAGTGAGACGGAGTCTGTGAACACAGAGAACGTAAGTGGGGAAGGCGAGACTCGAGGCTGCTGTGTAAGTCTCTGGTGAGTGTGAGGCCATCATCCTCCTTCCCCTTCCTGTTGTCTCAGAGAAGTGGGTGGTGAGGAGGATGGTCCAGGGCAGTGGTACCCTGGAGCCATTGCCTTGGGTCAGGCGGGGCAGGTGGGCTCCCCCTATATCAGGTACTCTTCCTCCTGTGCCAGGCCCCTCGGGGCCCCAGCCTCTCACATGCATGCCTCTTCCAAGGAATTAGTCCCCACTGAGGTGAAAGAGGGTGGCAGTTAACCAGCTGCCGCTGTGTTCACTAGGTGCTGGTGGAGACGAAGAGGCGCGGCCAAGGCGGGGCCCTCTGGGTGTCGGCGGTGGGGGTAAAGGCTGATTCTCCTTCCAGTCCGGGTTTGGCATCTATGCTTCTGAAGAAGAGCTTGTATGGCAGAGTTGCTGACTAGAACATGCTACATATTTAAGTTATCCTTTGCTTATGGGAACTTCCCCACCTCAGACCTGGCCTGGATAACAAGGCCCTGTCTCCTCTGCACCTGGCACTTTTTCCTTGGAGTTCTGCACCACCCTCTCCTCTCAGAGAATGCCATCACATGAACACCCACTGGCTTTTCTCTAGATGACTTGGGCTGCAGCAGCTGGGGGCCAGCAGTGCAGAATGTGCCGGGCATTGCCCGCTTTGGGAAACCCTGTGCAGTTTAGTTTTGCTTTGTTTGCTTCCTGCTGGGATCCTTTAGGTCTTATCTCTGTAAAGCACAGGTGTCATTTTTAAGAGAACTCGATCTTATTCTTGGCAGAGTTTCATAAAAATGACGTGTCGCGGGAAGAATGCATAGTAGTTTATGACGTGATTTTTGCCTCCGTTCTCTTGCTTGGCCTCCCCTGCAACCTCATGAAGCAGTCAAGGAATGGGTTTGTCTTCCCCATTTTACAGATGAGAACACTGAGGTTCAAAAAGTCGTGCTGCTTTCTCATATCACCTGGTGGGTGAATAGCAGCAGCTCTGGGACTCCTAGTGCTGTTCGAGAGATGAGTGGCTGCATTGCAAGCAGGAGAGGCCCTGCTGCCTTCTGTTTGGGGTGGTGGGAGAAGAACCCCTGCCATCCTGCTTGTTGCCAGGAACACCAGGGGACCTAGCTGAGTCTCCTCTTGCCTAGGCTCTCAAGAGTGCTCAGCCTGCCCGCTTGGCACTGGCAGCACCTCGGTTTCTGCTCTGTCCATACCCCAGCTGGCCTTCTGTGGTAACCATATGGGTGCTAAGTCCAGGCTTCTGTGCATGGCTTTTATGGTGTCTCAGCTGAAATGATAGTGGCGGTTGGGGTGGCGGGGTGGTATTCAAACCTTCCAAACAGGAATCTTAACACTTTTTGGTCTTTCTTTCAGTCAAGCCATCTCAAAATCCAAACTCAGGTCAGTATCATCTTTGTGTTTTTTCTTTAGCCTGTGTGTTGGTTTCTTATGTTCTACCTTCTGAATTTTACGTAGAGTTGTGCTGGACTTGAGCTTTACCCTATGGTTGATGGCATTGATACCAAGTTTCAGTCAGTCCATGGAACATGATGAGCCTGCCTTGGGGGGATAGTGTGATGGGTGCTGAAGATCTCCCTTAAGACAAACCAGCAAGACAAAACATGATCACAAACTTTTTTTTTGCCTCCTAATTGATTCTTCATATTCTCTCTCATTTCTCTTTGAGAGATACTACTTGTCACTTTCCTGTTTTGTTTGCTTCCAGTTTTTCATAGAAAGGAGACTCAAGAAGTCTCCTAGGGAACTCATAATATTCTGTTTCTTGAAGTGGATGCAGGTTACATGTTCAGTTGGTAAAACTGATTGAACCACATGCCTAGCATTTTCCATGTAAGCACTATTTTTCAATTAAAAACATTTTACCACTATATATAAACAATAACTTGAAATCAAAAAAGAACTTAATATAAAGCCTAAAACCATGAAAATTCTAACAGCAAACATAGGAGATCATCTTTCTGCCCCTGGAATTAGGCAAAGATTTCTCAAGATACAGTACCCACTACACTGTCTGTAACAGAAGAAAACTGATAAATTGAGCATCATCAAAATGAAAACTTCTACTCTTCAAAAGAAAATAAAAAGATAGCCTCAGACTTGGATAAAAAGATTTGCAAACCATTTTTTTGGGGTTTTTTTTAGTTGGAGTCTCACTCTGTCACCCAGACTGGAGTGCAGTGGCCGCTCCTGGCCACCGCAACCTCGAACTGCTGGGCTCCAGTGATCCTTCCGCCTCAGTCTTCCAAGTAGCCGGAACTACAGGCATGTGCTACCATGCCTGGCTGATTTTTTGATTTATTGTAGAAATGAGGTCTCACTGCCCAGGCGGTTCTCGAACCCTCGGGCTCAGGCAGTCTACTCACTTCAGCCTCCTAAAGGCGCAGGATTACAGGCTGAGCCACCGAGCCCGGCTGCAAACCATATTTAATAAAGGACTGGTACCTAGCATATATAAAGAATAGCATACAAAGAATAGTATCGATAAGAAGACAACCCAATTAAAAACGGGCAGAGATTTTAACAGACGTGTTACCAAAGAAGAACTGTGGATGGCAAATAAGCACATGAAATGGCCATCAATCATTAGGAAAATACAAATGGAAATCACAGTTAGCTATCATTACATACCTATTAAGTGGATCACATTTAAATAATCTGATAATATGAAGTTCGGACAAGGTTGCTGATTAGTCAGAATTTTCATACAGTGCTGGGGGACATGTCACAGGTGTTAAAAAGTAATTTGGTAGTTTCTTATGAAGTGTAAGTGCATATTTACCATATGACCCAGCAATCCCCCTTCTAAGGTGTTTATGTAAGAAGACTAAAGGTGCATGCCTACACAGAAATTTTCTCCATGAATGTGTATAGTTTTATTCATAATTACCCCAAACTGGAAATAACCCAGATGTCCATCAAATGTGAATGAGTAGATAAATTGCAATTCATTCATATGATAGAATACTACTTAGCAATAAGAAGGAGAAAAACAGCTGATATGTATAGCAGCACAGATGAGTCTCCAAAGTATATTTGCTAAGTAAAAGAAGCCAGTCTCTCAAAAGGCTACATGTTATGCAGTTCTGTCTTATGTGACATTCTGGAAAAAAACAAAACAAAACAATAGAAACAGAAAGCACATCAGTAGTTGTTTGGAGCTGGGGGTGAGGATTGTGGGTTGACTACAGAGAACCATGAAGGAACGTCTTTGAGTGATGGAAATATTCTATATCTTGAGTATGTATACTCAAAAAGAATAAATTTTACCATGTATAAATTTTATCTCAATAAACTTGACTTTTAAAAAATTAAAATCCCTTCTGTGGCTCCCTTTTGCCAAAGGGCACATAAATGCCTTCATCATCTGGCCCCCAGCTCCCCATCTGCCTCATCCATTGACATTCCTCCCATAGGCTCCATGTTGTAGCTGTAGTCAGCAGTTTTTACTTTCGGAGGTACCACACGCTGTTTTTTCCCACCTCCATCCCTTTGATCACGCTGTCTCCTCTGGGTAGAGTACCCTTCCCTCTGCCCCCTGGGTACCCAACCATCTTACTCATCTTCAGAGAAGTCTTCCATGACTCTTCCAAAAAGCATTCATGATTCCTTTCTCTTTGCCCTTGGGAATAGTATTGGGTGTAGATTTATGGTCATAATATACCACAGCCCTGTATGCGTTTTAGGGACAAGGGCTGTGGGACCATGACTTCTTCATCTCCATCTGCCCAGCACCCGGATGCATAGTGCTCAGGAATGCTGGTCTCATGAAAGAAAAAGGCTGGCCATCCAGGCTCTCAGAGCCTAGTGAGGGGCAAGGTGGGGAGTACCTCAGGATTCCAGGGGATGAGACAATGAGGCTTCTGGATTTGGGAGACACTTGTGCCTTGTCATCCCAAAAAACCAGGGCTGGGTCTTTTTTAGACCACTCTGCTTATGTGTTCTGAATTATGTATCTCAGGAGAAGACCAGCTGTCAGCAGGACATTCTAGTGCCCTCAGTAGAGTTTGTTCGGGTCATCGTGTTTCTAGATGTTCTTTCCACTGGAAACTGCATAGCAAGAACAGTAACAAAATGCATCTTGCTCTACCCAGGTCTTGGTGAAGAACTGGCACGACTCTTTCTCTGCTCACTTCCTGGGTTACAGATTTTTTTTTCTGCATAGCAGCAAAGCCAGGACTGCATCTTGGACAGCCTGGAGTCTCTTGACTCAGGTCCCACAGGAAGTGCCCCATTGCTGCCAGTGAGGCAGCACAGCCTGGAGTGAATTGGCTTCACAACTAGGCTGGCCCTTCCCTGGGATCTGGGTCTCTGAGCTGTAGTTCATGGAGCACTTTCCCTAACCATCCCCTTGTGGCAAGGAGGTTTTCCACAGGGAGACAGGCTGAGGGAGAGACTTTTTTCTCTAATGACAAATAGGAACTGAAGGTAGGTGGAGGACATGCTACTTGTCTGTTTGGCTCAGCTCATTTTATTTTTATGAAAACACGATTCAATATTGGCTTTTCTCTTAAAGGTATATTTTGAGCATCACTAGTTAGAAAGGGCACCTGATGACTCAGAATGAAGACTCATGTTCTACTTAGCTCTGACAACTCTGCCAGGCTCTGGAGAAACCTTGGAGATTTAAGAAAGGGTTGAAAGATTCCCTAAAAGGAAAACTGTGGTTTTGGAGCACTTTGCTGCCTGATAAATTCTGTATGATAATTGAGATGCTGCAAGAGATGTGCATAATAAGCTAAGTGGCTCTCTGCACTGATGGCACGAGCAGATCCACGTCCCATATGGTGGGAATATGAAACGCATCTGTGTGCAAGCACAGTTCTGCATCTGCACCTGGATCTGTGCATATCTAGATTTTCTAATCTGCTTGAGGGCCGCATACAACAGATTCTGGGGTTCTCTATAAGCCATAGAGAAGGAAACTGATAGCATGGTCAAGTCAAGAGTACACTTTTAAAAGTTGTATTTTAGGACCGACATACTTTCATTACAAGGCCTGTTAATTTCTACACCTTTCTGTTCTCATCTTTCTCTCCTGCAGTTCCACCCTGATTGACCCCCAACATTAAAGCCAAATGATTTTTCAACCACATTTATTGGGATGCTCAGATATCTGTTATCTAGGGAGTAACATTTGCTTGTCTTTCAGTCGACGTTGGCGTCGCTGGAACCGGTTCAATCGCAGAAGATGTAGGGCTGCTGTGAAGTCTGTCACATTTTACTGGCTGGTTATTGTCCTGGTGTTTCTCAATACCTTAACCATTTCCTCTGAGCACTACAATCAACCGGATTGGTTAACACAGATTCAAGGTACAAGTAGAGGCCATTCGTTTTTTCCTCTGAATGAGAGGTTCCCGTGGCTGTCCAACTGTTGTTTAGTGTTATCTGACTGGTGCGCGTAAAGTATTGGAACATTTCTAGTAAGGACTAACTTGGAGAGGGTAGAATGACCATCTAAACACAGGCAAGCACTAGAGTGAGGATGCAGTCTGTGCCATGTGGTGTAGCACCTTGGAGCTGATTTACCAAGCACCTAACTGTCCTAACCCTGAGATAACTTAGAATCAAGGAGTCTTGGAATTGGAAGGGACCCCATAATCCTTCTCCCTGCCCCCATTGGGGAAGCTTTACTTCCTCCTGTAGTACTTTTAGCAAATGGTTTTGGGTCCCCTGTTTCGAATGTCTCAGCAAAGGACTGTGGAGTGCTCATCCCCAGAGACAGTTCATTCTGGTTTTGGCACTTTGATCTGTTGAAAAGTCCTTCCTTACATTTCTGATTGCTGGTAAGCTTATAATCCTAGTTATAACAAATTTATGCAAAGAAGCATGTTCTTTGCATTAAAGAAAGCCCAATCCTGCTCATATGGCAGTCAGATCTACTTCCTTCTACCTCTTCAGCTTGCTCTGTGGTATTTTCTGCTATTAGGAATAACACTGATGGGGACTCGTTCTGATAGCATGGTACAATAGCAAGATCAGGCAGGTCTTTTTGTGTGTGATTGGAAGAAAAACATATAGTGTGATGGTCTCAGTGCAGAACTGTGGCTTTTTAGACCTGGAACACTTCAGAGATTGTGATAAGCTGCCTCTCGCCCTATTTTGTAGTCAGTTAAATTGAGGTCCAGAAGAATCAAATCACTTCTCAAGAGTCACAGACCTAGGTAGTAGCAGAAGCAGGACCAGAGCCTGCAGACAAACAGACCAACAGCATTAAGTCCTGTTTCTGTCATGGGAATGGCAGCAAAAAGAGGGACAAGTTATTGGTGTATTTCCTGCGGGGACTGATGAGAGAGAGGTGCAAGGAGAAAAGAGAAGGGTGAGTGTCTCGCACAAGATCCTGAAGACAGGTGCCTCTTTGTCTTTCTAGATATTGCTAATAAAGTCCTCTTGGCTCTGTTCACCTGCGAGATGCTGGTAAAAATGTACAGCTTGGGCCTCCAGGCATATTTTGTCTCTCTCTTCAACCGGTTTGATTGCTTCGTGGTGTGTGGTGGAATTACTGAAACGATCTTAGTGGAACTGGAAATCATGTCACCCCTGGGCATCTCTGTGTTTCGGTGTGTGCGCCTCTTGAGAATCTTCAAAGTGACCAGGTAAGAAAACATGGGTCTCTCTGCAGGTGTCTTATGAGTGTGAGGTGGTAGCCAGTCACGTCCCTGGCCAGTTGACGTTGGGCTCTGTCCTGCACGTTGTGCTCCGCTGAGCTCTGTCTGAGCTCACTCTTGTCTTGACTTGTAGGCACTGGACTTCCCTGAGTAACTTAGTGGCATCCTTGTTAAACTCCATGAAGTCCATCGCTTCACTGTTGCTTCTGCTTTTTCTCTTCATTATCATCTTTTCCTTGCTTGGGATGCAACTGTTTGGCGGCAAGTTTAATTTCGATGAAACGCAAACCAAGCGGAGCACCTTTGACAATTTCCCTCAAGCGCTTCTCACTGTATTCCAGGTGAGTTCTCCCTCCATCCACTCCCTGAAAGGCACATCATGAGCAGCAGGGAGACACCTCTGCCTTCTTGTCTGCTCACACTCAGGAAGACAAAAGAGTTCCATTTTTGTTAATGATCTGTTCCCTAATAATACCCTAGTACATTTTGTACCATTTAAGTTATTTGTTCTGTATCATTTACCAGCTATCCATGTGCTGTGATTTAATTTTTTTAAGACCACTGGCTATATTACAAAACCATAAATCAGAAAACATTTTTCTACACTCACATACCCATATTTATATTCACACACATACTTCTCCCCAAAACTTTTTGATTGATTTGTGTGAGGTTTCTGTGACATAGACTCTAAAATTCTCTTGTTCTTTGCTAATTTTTGATCGCAGGCAAGTTTATATTCTTAGTTATCACAGATTTAGCAAGGAAGTGCATTCAGAAACCTCCGTGCTTTGGTGTGCAGTCAGAGGAATTACGATGATGGGAGTTGTGTGGCCATCGGCCCTTTCTGTCTTCCCTCCTGGGATGCAGTGAGGACATGGAGTTTGAGCGTAGCCTTGCTGCTGGTGCCTGGGTGGGCACCAGCTGAGAAGGGAGCACTGATTGCAGAGAGGCACTGGTGGCCCTGCCACTTAGAGCAGTAGCACACACTCTGACTCCCTGACCCTAAGCTGAGGTGTTCAGAACCCAACTTCCTTGGATAGAGCCTGACAGTGAAATTTGAAAGATCCATCTGTCCTTGTTACTTTTCTTGTGTGCTGTCAGAAGCAGAGCCCCAGAGCCCTGCCTCAGAGACAGGAGGCGTTGTGGAAGGGCAGTAGACAACTGGGTTCTGCAGTAGCCCATTTCATGCCCAGCTCTCTGATGGCAGACAAGTCACTTAGCCTTTTCTGAAGAAACAGAGACTAGAGAGAATGAGCTGTACAATTCTCTCCCACTTAGTCATTTTGAGGTATATAGAATTACTGCTGTAAGCCATGATTTTGTGTTTGAATTATACTTAAATTTTCACTCCTTGTTAGTCATTCTTTTTTCTAATTTCTTCCAGAGAATCTGGTGTCTTAAAAAAATGTTTGGTAGTGCATGCATATGGCACAAAATTCAAATTGTTACAAAAAGGATACAAAGTGACAGTTCTCCCACCCAGCCACTGATTTAGTGGTAGAGATCACCACCATTAAACAGATTCTTGTGAATTCTGAGATCTCCATTTGTTTGTAGATATAGCTCATTGACCTACCTCTGCCTATCGATAAATTTACACAGATGGTAGCTCACTGTTTTGCATCTTGCTTATATCATTTCAAGGTTCCTAAGAACCTTCCTGCTTTGGTCCATAAAAGGTTGCCCCCTCCTTTTAACTGCAGCATGAGCTCTGTGGTGCAAATGTGCCATAATTCCTGTAACCAGTCCCTTGCTGATTAGTGTTTACTTGTGTCTAGCCTTGGCCCATAGAAATAGGGCTTCAGTGGATGACCTTGAACACACAACATGGGACACGTGTGATAGTAGATCTATAGGATAAACCCTCCGGAAGTGGAGTTGCTGGTTTAGAGGGTATATCCATTTTACACTTTGACACCCCTGCCCACGTGCTCTCTTTACAATTGTATTAACTCCTTCTCCACCAGCAGTGTGGAGATTGCCATTGCCTTGCTGCCTCTTTCCATGGTGGGTAGTCATACTTTATGGTGCCTGACAGGTGAAAATGACATCTCACTGTGGTTTTAATTGCTATTGCTGTCATCAAGAAGGAAGGTGAATGTTTTTTATATGACTAAGCCATTTATAGTTAGTGACTTTTCTGTGAATTACTTTATCTTTTCAAATCATTTGCCTATTCTCTGTTTTGATTCACTACAATTTAAATTAAAAAAAACTTTTAAAGATATCTAGTTCAGATGAAGATAAAGGAGCTCTCTCTTTCTCTCTCTCTCCTTGGAAGATAGCATTACAAAAATGTTTGTCCATATTAACATGATTTTATTTCATGGTAGATTGAATAATCAATATCATCAGTAGAGGTTAAATGTAAAGACTCAGATGGTCCATCGTTTATTTTTTAAATAGATTATTATTATTGTTTCTAATAGAGGTGAAGTCTTACTATGTTGCCCAGGCTGGTCTTGAATTCCTGGCCTCACGTGAACCTCAGCCTCCCTAAGTGCTGGGATTACAGATGTGAGCCATGAACCTAGCCAAGCTGGTAGTTTCTACTCTTGAGTTAGTTTGTAAATTTTCATGAAACATTTAGAATTTCCTGCCTCCAAAATTTTATAAATACAATTCTTCATTTCCCCAGTTGATTAACCACATGAAATACTATGCAGCAGTTAAAAAGAATGAAATAGATAGCCTCCAGAGCACATTGTTAAATGGAGAAACAAGCCACTTGCAAAAATAATTCACATAGTCTGATATTCTTTAAGTCTAAAAATTCAGGGAACACACCAAGTGCTTGTTTTCTCTGAGTGGATGTGTATGTATTTAAATTCATAGATGAAAGTTCTGGAGAGACACACACCCACAGCAGGGGTGTAATGAAAAAAATAGAAGTCCTAAATGTAAAGTTCTTTTTTTTTCACTAAAATAATGGACTCATCTATTTGTGTAATTAAAAATACTCCTTTGAAAAATCTACGGGCTAACAGATGGATTGTTCAGTGCAAACTGGACAGTGAAAGACAGCTTAACCCAGGTCCAGACTGCCACAAGAGGCTCTGAAGTGGCAAGTGCTACTTGTGAATCACCTGCTGGCTGATACCAGTTCTTCCTTCTTAGATCCTGACAGGTGAAGACTGGAATGCTGTGATGTATGATGGCATCATGGCTTACGGGGGCCCATCCTCTTCAGGAATGATTGTCTGCATCTACTTCATCATCCTCTTCATCTGTGGTAACTGTATCCTTCAAGTCCACCAGGGCCTTGTGATTGTCAGTGTCTTGTTTTGTTTTTTTCCTCTGAATTTCCCCATGGGTGAGAGTGGTGATAGCAGCTGTAGCAGGGAAGAAAATGTCTTTACCTTGCTAGCTCAGTGTCTGCTTCCCTTCAGTGCTGCTGGGGATAGTATCATGTAAGCTGGGTCCCAGTGAGGCTTTGAGGGCACACTGGCTGAGGGAAAGCAGGCTGGGAGTAGGAGTGTGAGACGGTGCATGTGCTGGTACCAGTGTGGCCCAGCTCTGTGTCCTGTCTCCTGTACAGGTCCCAAGGGATGGCTTAGGGCAAGGCCAGCTGGTTCTCTGGTCATCATCCTTGGGAGGCTAGGGGTATAAGACCCCTTCCTGACCGATGGGAAACCATCTTCAGTGGTCCATAGCTCCTGCAGCTGTAGGATTGACCTGTAGCTCCTCTGAACCTAAATATGCTTTGCTTATCTGTCTGTCTTTGGCGATCAAGGGTCCATTGGCTAGCTGTGAAATTGAGCTGCACAACTTTTCTCTGACTCCTTTTTCTCTTTTTTCTCTGCCAAGAGGCACTCCCTCCTCCTACACTTCCGAAATTGGCCCTCAGACCTGTATTGGCCTCAATCAGACCTTTCTCGATCCTATAGACAATTGGTTATGTCTGTTTTATCTCTAGGTCCTCCATGCCTAACCCAAGCCCTAAATGTTTGGTGAATGAGTGATATACAAGTGCATGATACTATCATTCTGTCTTTACCCTTCCATTTAGAAGAGCTCTAATCTGGATTTTTTTTTTTTTTTTTTTTTGAGTTAGCTTCTCACTCCATCGCCCAGGCTGGAGTGCAGTGGCACACTCATGGCCACCCCAGTGTCAACCTGCAGGGCCCCATCAGTCCTTCCGCCTCAGCCTTTCAAGTAGCTGGAACTACAGGTGCATGCTACCACGCCCAGCTAATGGATTCTTGTTCTAAGGTGACTCAGACCCCTGTAGCTGTTTTCTGCTTAATCTTCTCTGGGTCTTTAATGAATTCTCTTCAGTGTGGTAAACCTTCCCCATGTTCTACAAGGGCAATGCTTTGTGCTACGTGGTATTCTGTGGAAACCTCATACACATACACATACTCCTAGTTGCTTGTCCCAGCTCTCATGTCTTCTCCTCCAGAGGAGCCACTCCTGCCCTGTCTCCTGCCCAGAGATGGGCTCTTCTCCCTCTGATCTCTCCTATCTCTGAACTCCCATCAAATTTTATCTTGATGTCTCTTACTGCTTGTAGGTTCTGCTGTCTATTGGAATTCTAGATGTGTCCCTTCATCTCCTTAACTAGACCATAAGCTTCTTGAGTCAAGAATCTTCTTTTTTGTATTTGCATCTCTCCATATAGTACAGAATCTTGTGTAGAGTTGGCCCTTGGTAGATGAATGGTTGAATGGTCACATTTTTTTTCCTGTTCTCCTCATGACTGACTCTCTAAGCCATAGCAGTATCCTAAGCTGAAGTCTACAGAGAAGTATTTCCTGGCTACTTCTCTATAGCTGCATGTTGTGTTTTCTTTGTAGCACATTTCATTGTCTGAGACAGTTAGGGAGTTTTATGTTCTGTCTTTCCCAACTAGAATAGATGCTCTAATCTGTAGTATTTTCTCCTGTGTCCTTAGCATCCAGAACAGTGCCTGACATATCGGAGGTGCCTGGTAGATCTTTTTTGCATTAATTCTAGAGCACGCTTCTGTTTAGCAGAGTCTGGATAATGCCTCTAAATTCAGACAATGGGTTTTACTCTAAGAAACTGTCTGTTATAAACTTGTAAGATCTCTGTGGTTTATCACCCTGGATTTGCTTTCCACTACCCAAAAAAGTTACTAGTTGTTGCAGGCTAGAGAAGTTATTATTTCTCCATTGAGGAGAATACTAGAGCAGTTCATCCCAGCACTAGCCCCTGTCAAAGCCGCCATTGCCCCAGGCCCATCAGAGCAGTGCTCATGTTACCAGGTCGTCTGCAACCCAGGACAGACTGCTTCTTCAGGCTCACTGATGCTCCAGCTAAAAAATAGGCTACATAATGAAGGCATTTGCAAAGTCTTAATATAATTCACTCACGCTTCTATCCTCTTTAAAGCCTTGAATAGATTAGTCAAGCCTGACATCCCCTCACAGAGATCTCATCATCCACCCCTTGTTAGGTTATGTTGGTTTACATATTCAGCAGCCCATCAGCAATTCCAGATTGCACAGGGCATGTGGGACAGTGCTGTGCTTCTCCTGTCTGGGGACCTCTGGGCTCTTGCAGTTTTGCCTACAGATGGCTGAGTATCAGGCAGAGAGAAGCGTTTGTCACAGAAATGGGACTTTCTCATTTATTTCTCTCTGATCCCTGTGCTTCTATAGTTGCTAGTGAGTAAGAAACAGGACTCTTTTGATTTGAGAGCCTTGTTCAGAATACGTTTTAAAAACAAAAACATTCAAGAAAACGACGTATACAACATTATAGTAAGAACTAAAAAATATGGTAATTTGTTCAGTCACCTAACTTTCTACTATTTGTAAAAAATCAGGTTCAACCACAATAGTCAAAGATCTAGCCACAGAGGGACTCTTCAGTCCAGCACCATCGGGCAGTGACTTGGCATACTGTAGCCACTGAGTGTTGGTGGAGTGAAGAAATGCATGAATGATCTGTGGACTTTGAAGGCCATTTCAAAAGAGAAAAGCTCATACCATCTTGTGCAACAGGATCATCATTTGAATAACATGCAGCCTTTGAAAAAGTCTACTTTGAAAAATACTCCCCTGCATATACATGTTATTGTGTATGTTAAAAAACACAGTGCTTTTTAATTACACCATGTTTCTGTTCTAGATTGTTTTATACAATGTATATCATAGCTGTAGACACATAGATGTATGGAACTACAAGATATGTTGAAGTTTGTAGGTTTTCATGGGTTTCAGTGAATCTTAATTTTACTTTTCTCCAGATTGTCTTCTATAGGCTTCTAATTTTGGTGGGGTTTTGTTGTTGTTTTGTTCTTGTTTTGGAAAAACAGAGTTCTGGTCCTCTGGTTTTACCCATCAGATGTGAATATAGCACTAACGGTATTCACAGTCACTTGCTACCATCTTCACGGGATGCAAAAGGGTATGGGTTTGCCATTGTTGGCCATAGGTGATTACATTTAGGAGTGTGTTGTGCCCTTAAAATATTAAAATTAGATATCCTACTGAATGTCTTCTTGGCCATCGCTGTAGACAATTTGGCTGATGCTGAAAGTTTGAACACTGCTCAGAAAGAAGAAGCTGAAGAAAAGGAAAGGAAAAAGATTGCCAGGTAACTCCATTTTCCCCTGAGGTGTTTGCCCAGGGGCTGCCTGGAGAGCCCCGCTACCGATAAAGTCTGGCAGGCTCACCCTGGCTTCGTGGTAGCTGCAGTCCCTGGGATGCTGCTTTACAGATTGTGGGTAACCATGTGGTGCAGACCAAAAAGGATGGAATCTTGGGCAGAAGCCAGGTCCTTGGCTCTCATCTCTCAGAGCTGAGAGTGGGAGTCACGTGTCCTGTGCTTAAAGAATCTTGCAGTTAAATTTGGCATCATAAAATAAACGGTGCATTCAATGCTGATTATCTCTGGGATGAGAATTTTAATAAGGTGATCTGTGTAATGAATCCATTGCCTTGAGATGAACAGGAAGTTCTGGGTTTGGGTTGTGTTATATACTTGCTGTTAGTGTTGTTTCTAATTAAACTCTGTCCTTCATTGGAGCACTGTTGATTCAGAATCCTGATTAGCATTTTTATATATAGTATTATAGTTATTTGGTTTCTTGTGTTCTTTTCTTTTCTCTTTAGAAAAGAGAGCTTAGAAAATAAAAAGAACAACAAACCAGAAATCAACCAGATAGCCAACAGTGACAACAAGGTATTTATTCTAAAATACTTCTCTTTCTGTTTCAAAATGATTCTGTTGGTACCATTTACACCATGAAAGTGTATTGTGTATCACACCTGTAATATTTTGGTGTGAAGGGTATAACACACCATATAAATGCTGGCTTCCCAGGGAGTTCTGATTGACTTTAGGCAATTACCTGGTTGTTAACTGATATTTTACCAGAGAACCAATATGAAAAATATTGGACTGGCTTGACCACTTATTTTTTCTTTATCAGAATTGCATGGTCAGACCTGACCTCTGGTCAAGATCATGTTAGCCTCTTCTGAGTGAGTATTAAAATCAGGGATTTTTAACAGATATCTACTTTCAGAGGTAATCCAGGATCTGATGGTCTATGTGGCCTTGGGGTCAAACTTGATTCCACTTATGATGACGTCTCTGGATGTTTGTTCTTTCTTTGTTCATTGAGTTGATAAGTACTTATTGAGTGGCTATCATGTGTCAGACACTGGAGATTCAGGAATGAAGAAGACAGGTCCCTGCCTTCTGGAGCTCACAGTCTAGCTAGTAAGCTAGTAAGCTGCTGCTTTTATATAATACATATGTGTTACTTTGCTGGGATAGAATGACAGATCCTTGGCAGTGTTGGCTAACCATGACTGGGTTGGGGCTACAGCAGTTTTCTCCTCATCTATCCTCAGGCTTTCTGTCTGAGGCAGAATCACTACCTGGGAACATCTGTCTATCCCTGCACACTCACACACAGAGGTTACTGTGGAGAGGAATTCCATGCCCTGTGCTGAACTGAGATGACTCTTCATTTTGCTCCCTAAGGTTCATTTAAGTCAGAGTCTCCCCTCTTCCCAAGATGTTTCTGTGAATCCTAGGTTACAATTGATGACTATCGAGAAGAGGATGAGGACAAGGACCCCTACCCACCTTGTGATGTGCCAGGTATGGTGGTGGAGGCCAGAGACAAGCTCTCATCTCATGAGCTGTGTGGCTTTGCTACCACTCTGTGACCAGCTGCTGAGTCTGCACTGACCAGCCTGGCCAGGGTGCACACTGGGCTCTGAGGTCATAGGACTGGTTTAGCTCCACTTTTTTCCATGGTCCAGGCAGCATGCCCCCCACATTCTGGTGGTGGAGAGTGAAAGTATGGGTGGCTCAGGGCAGGCCCAGCCTCTACTGGGAGAACTCTCAGGAGGACCCCAGTTGCTAGCACTCCCCTGACATTTTTACATTTATCCGGTGTATTTGTTGACTGATGTAGGCGGAACTGTGAAGATGGGGAGCTTGGGGGCTGCGTCTATGTGACTTGAAGTCCCACACACAGTTTTTCAGGCCAAGTAGAGTGAGGAGGCTACTAGAGGAACAACCAGCTGTTGGGAGGATGGCAGTGAAAATCCTACCACTGCCATCTTTTACTTGTGGTCAGACTGCACCCTGGTGGGAACTTCATTCCTACTACTAAACATGCTCACCAGATGGGGATGCTTCTTAGCCTCCACGCACACTTAGTCTATATTCTGAAGGAGCAGGAGGGTTTTGATTTGTGCAAGCAGGTATATGATGTTAAAATTTAATGTAAAACTGAGAACAATAATTCAAGCCCCCATGTAGTCTTTATTTCATGACTATAAAAATGTGTTTCATTTAAAGTAGGGGAAGAGGAAGAGGAAGAGGAGGAGGATGAACCTGAGGTTCCTGCTGGTCCCCGTCCCCGAAGAATCTCGGAGTTGAACATGAAGGAGAAAATCGCCCCCATCCCTGAAGGGAGTGCTTTCTTCATTCTTAGCAAGACCAACCCGTAAATACCATCCTTTCTTGTCCTATCACTATTGCATCTTGCCAGTAACCCTATAGCTTGCTTGAGGTGGCTGGGGAGGGATGAGGGGAAATGTCTTATAGCCCTTTCTGAACCCAAATGTCCCCAGGGCCCTCAAGTTCTCTCCAACCTCTCTCCTGTTCCATTGTTGTCTTTGCCTTGAGTTCATCTCTTCCTAGACTTCTTGTTCCTGTGGGGGTGTGACCAGGTCCTGGGAGGAGCTCCATTCTGGTTTCGTGAGGATAGCAATGGGGAAATGCCTAGTCCTCACCAAGATATTCCAGTCGGGGCCCACTGCTCTAGCGTTCCACACACTGGCTAGCCACCGGACGCTTTCTCAACAAGCAGATCTTCTGTTAAGATGCTTTGTGGAATGAGAATTCAGTGACCAAGGTCTGCATGGTGTCTCCATTCTGAGATCCCGTTTAATTGATCATTTTTCCCTGTTGAGTTTTATGATGATAACGTAATGTTGAGCAGTGATATTTTGTAGGTTGTAAGTATTCAATTCAGCTCAATGATAGCCTACTTAAAATAGCATTTCTTATGTTAAAATGATAAGGTACTCACCAGGAACATGGTAATGACTCACAAGTACTGTAAGAGGAAGAAGTTTATTTACTAGCTGGTTTCTGGGTCTTAAATCATCTGGGATTGAGTGGAATGCCAGGGGGGATAAAGGTTCCTGGAAAGGCTTCCAGAATTGCAGAAGTAGTTTTTGGCTGTCAGAGAAGAGCACTGTATAATTCACAGGCCCTAGGGAGGCACAGGTGGGAAGCAAGGCATGCTAGAGTCCTTAGAGATGTGAAGATTTGATGATAGTTTTTACAGCTCATCACTGGATGTCCATCTATTTATTTATTTATTTATTCACTTATTCATTTATTTGAGTTGGAGTCTCACTCTGTCAACCAGGCTGGAGTGCTGGATGTCCTTTAAAAAAAATGTTATTAAACTGTTGTTCCTGGCACCTACAGCTCACTCTGTGTACATATGTAGAGGAAATGGATTTGTTTTCCCCAAAAGCTGTGAGCACTCCTGCTCTGTCTTGGAAGAGCTTCCTCAGACTCAACTGCCAACAACTTGCAAGCCCTCATACATCCAATATTAAACAGCCCCAAAAGGGGGAGGACTTGAAGTAAGGGATTACCTTCCTATAAAGTTGACTCTGGTTTTGAAAGTGAAAAAATATTTTTCAAAGGTAAACCTATGCTATTCTATAGGCCAGTGGTCCCCAACCCCCAGGTCATGGGCTGCACGATCTGTTAGGAACTGGGCTGCACAGTAGGAGATGAGTGGCAGGCGAGTAGAGCTCCACCTTCTGTCAGATCAATGGCCACATTAGATTCCCATAGGAGCACGAACCCTATTGTGAACTGTGCGTATGAGGGAGCTTGTGAGAATCTAATGCCTTATTCTCCTCCATATTTATAGAAAAATTCTCTTCCATGAAACTGGTCCCTGATGCCAAAAATTTTGGGGACCGCTGCTATAGACCAAACAAAACAAAAATCTTTACATTCTAAAATCAAATATCGAGGTTAAGGACAGTCAATTTCTAGCCCAGGCACATCAAGGACAGCAGGCAAGGTTCTGAAGGCCCAGGGAGTCACTGTTAGAGCCCAGAGCCTGGGGGTTGGACACAAGTTGTCCTCCCTTGCTTCATGGAACCACAGGACTTGTTAAGAACTCTGTCACATGGTGCAATAAAATCCTTGCATGTTAGGATGATATAACCTTCATTTTAAATGACTTCAAAACTGGAGTCAACTTTATATGAAGGTGACCCCTAACTTCAGGTCCTCCCTTTTAGGGCATCCTAAATGGTGTAGCCTTCACTTCACTTTCTAAGGCCTGCTTGTTGTGGGACAACTCTACAATTTCAAAATTAACATTTATGACCAAATCTCCAGACAACAGGAAGTTTCCCCAAGCCTCAGCTATTGCAGGTCATATTTTAATACGGCCCACCTGCAGTACAAGAAAGGTATTTGTCCCATTCTTTGTGGACTGTGGAGGTGAAGTCTGGCCACAGTGTCCTATCTAAGGCAGGGAAAATGAGCCTGCTGTAGTGAAAAAACTTCAGAGTCAGATAGATCTGGATTGGAAATCTGTGCCAGTCCTTACTAGCTGTATTACCTTAAAGTTTCCTCAGTAAGCCTCAGTTTTCCTACCTTTAGAGGGGCAATAATCCCCCCTTCTAAAGACTCAACGAAATGGTCAGTGTGGTGCCCCCAGCACAGGGCTCGTCACACTGTGGCCCTCAGGGGCTGCTGTCTGTGGGCTTGTGGGGTTGCCGGTCAGATCACTTGGGTGTGCCTGGGCAGGGGAATGGGCAGCACAGCAGACACCTGCCCTCTGCCTAGTGTCTCACTGCAGTGGCCCCACACTCTTGAGGACCCCAGTGTGTTTGAGCCCAGTCTGGGACTGCATCCATGCAGCGGCTTTTCCCTGCAGGATCCGTGTTGGCTGCCACAAGCTCATCAACCACCACATCTTCACCAACCTCATCCTCATCTTCATCATGCTGAGCAGTGCTGCCCTCGCTGCAGAGGACCCCATCCGCAGCCACTCCTTCCGAAACACGGTAAGCCCCTGACAGAGGAGAGGTGGGTGGGGCTCACTTTGGGATCCCTCTGGCCTCTCTTGGCAGAGGCTGTCATGGAGATGGGACCTGTGGAAAGCCCAAGAGGCGGCAGCTAGGGTAGTGATAAATGTTTCTGGTTTGTACGTGCCAGAAAACTTGTGTTTTAGCTTGATAAATCTTAGTGGGATTATTGATTTTGAGCTTCATTTTAAATACTCTGAAGTGGCTTCTAGTATATGCAGGGACCCTGCTTCTCCTCTTCTTTGTTCTTTGCTGTCAACATTCAGGGCCCTCTTTTCCCCTCCTCACTCAGATTCACATTCACACCTATCCCGAGATGATGCCTCGTAGAAGCAAGCAGCAGGGAGAGTATAAAGTTGAAACCAGACATCCCATATGCCCAGGAATTCTCATTCAGGGTTGGAGGGGAAGATCCCTATTTTTTGTGGACTTAAATACATGGAGCTGGACTGGGCACAGTGGCTCAAGCCTGTAATTCTAGCACTTTGGGAGGCCGAGGCGAGATGATTGCCTAAGCCCAGGGGTTTGATACCAGCCCAGGCTACTTGGTGAGACTTAATCTCTGCAATATTAAATAAAGTAGCTGGGTGTGGTGGCATGTGTCTGTAGTTCCAGCTACTTGAAAGGCTGAGGTGGAAGGATCACCTGACCCAGCAGGTCAAGGCTGCGGTAGCCATGAGCGAGCCACTGTACTCCATCCTGGGCGACAGAGTGAGACGCTGACTCAAAAACAGAAACAAAAACATGAAGCTGTGAGGCTCCATGACTGAGGAGAAATACAGGTTAAGGAGATGATGGGATGTCAAATTGAGATGTTCAGTGGAGAAGAAGAACTCTAGGTTTTGGTGTGGTAGAAGTGGTTATCTAGTTGGTCCTCTGTACCCCATGGATTCCACACCCGTGGATTCAAGCAACCATGGATCAAAAATATTTGGAAAAATATATATATCTGTACTGAACTTGTTCAGACTTTTTTCTTGTCATTCCATAAGCAATATAGTATAACACCTATTTACATAGCATTTACATTACCTTGGGTATCATAAGTAATCTAAAGATGATTTAAGGTATACGGGAGGATGTGTGTAGGTTATATGAAAATGCGATTTAATGTCATTTTACATAAAGAACTTGAGCATTGGAGGATTTTGGTGTCTGAGGGGGTCCTGAAACCAACCCCCCATGGATACCAAGGGACAACTGTACTAAGAAAGCAAGTGCAGGGTTCACTATTATTCATCAGTTTTGTAGCTTAAGGATAGTGCCTGCCTACTGCCTCTGTTTTCGAAAGAAACTCATACCTACATTAGTTCTTGCCTCAGTAGTTCCATTTTAACAGTTCAGCAAATTGAGCCCTGAGGACAATCCAAAAGTGAGCCAGCTTCAGAGAGACAGTGGCCAGTGGACTCTCAGGCCTAGGTGTCGTAATGTAGTTTCAGGTTTCACCAAGAAACTCTCCCAGCAGAGGAAGTCCAGCAAGTGTGTGAGGACATCAGGTGTCACTGCCTTGCCTGGTTGGTGCCTCCTCCTGTGCATCAGATTGTTAGAGATGTTAGGATTCAGACATGTCGCCAGATCAGTGCCCCTGTAGTTATGTCTTGACAACCAAGGCCTTGTACTTCTCTCCACTTCTGATGCCTGGCAAGCCCAATCTATCAGGCTGATAAAACACAATCTCTCATTTGAGGATAAAAAGCACTTTTCCCATGGTGCTTGTTAGTATGGATGTAAAGATGAAGGTGCTGAGCCCTCCTCTATCTAATCTTAGTGCTCTTGTTAGAGATCCGTGAGCCTGCTCTTGCTGGTTGTGCAAATGGAACAAAGGCCTCTGTGTTATCGAGTTCCACCATGAAAATGAGACACAAGGGGGAAAAGGTATTTGGAAAAAAACGTCATTATGTGACAGACTAATTCAGGAGCTAGTCTAGAATACAGCTGTACAAGGGGTTAATTTACACTGGGGCTTCACATTTTTTTTTTATTATAGTGACTTCTCCATGAGTTTATTTCCATGCTGCTCTACCCCAAAATATTAGTGTTCTGCCTAAAAAGGTGTACGTATGTGTATAGGTATTACTTTTAAAACCCTGCAGTGTTTTGTTTTTTTTAAACCTTAGCTGAATTCTTAGTGAAAAAGAGAATGCAAATGGTAGAATGAGGAAAGATCAACTTACATCTCAGAATTTTTCCTCTGGGCACCAGGTTGACTTGCAGACTTGTAGGCTGCAGTGTCTTTCGGGACTGCTAGATGCTTTCAACACTAATATCCCTGCTGTGACCTAGGAGGGAATAAGGAGGACGTGGCAGGGGCCTGGCAGGGACCTGGAAAATACCTTACATTGCCTGGCAGAGAAACAGAGTTACACAGGAGCGTTTCAGCAAAATGCACAAGTGCAAATCCAGAAACAGTTTGGAAAATGAATTCCCCTCTAAAGAGAGAACTTCATCTGGGAGACAGCTTGAAGCAGAAGTCCTCACCGAGACAGAGCAGTGAAGTATCCCCCCCCCAAGGGGGGGGCTTCATGCCTTGTGGCTCTCTGCTCGTGTCTGACAGGTCTCCTCCTTGCTCAGCAGTGCCTGGGACTGGCCATGTGGCCCAAGCAGGTTCCCCCGCTCCATTCACCCGCTCTTAGCTGCCACATCTGTTAAATGATCAGAGTAGGCCTGAGTGGTCTCCACAGTCCCTTCCAATAATCTCTCTTTTCAGTCCTTTCAAAACCATAAAACACTGCTGTCACAAAGATCAGTGGCCAAGACCGGCTCATCCACTTGAGTCTTGGATGCTGCCTTCATGTGTGAGGTTGCTGTGGTCAACAGCTCCCCTGAGCAGCTTTATTGGTCAAACTTCTCACTGCTGGCAACCCACTTGCCCTGACACCTGCCCTCATGATACTGAGAGAAGCCAGGGACCCCAGGTAGAGCTAGCAGGATTCAGCTGGTCGGATAATAGGTGGTATTTTCAGGAATGCTGATATAGTTGCCAGGACTGAAAATTCAAAGGCCAAGCCAGTCTGTTCTTTGAGTGGGTCCAGCAAAGTAAAAAAACCCGAGTTGGGACAGAACAGTTTTAGATGCAGAAGAAAGACAGTAAGTAAAACTATTCCTTGTAGTCTGAGCCAGACTGGCACACCGGTGGGGGAAGGGTGTCTACTCCTCAGTTAAATAGGCTGAAACCCAAGGGGGCATGTGGGAGCTTCTGGCTCTGTTTGATGCTGCTGCCATCTTTATTTTCATTTCCTCACCAATCTGATGCTCAGATGGGCCGCAACATACTTCATTCAGCCAAAAACACAGTTAAAAATCCAAAATGTGGATATGACTCTAATTTATCTGGTGCCACAAGTACTTTGTGGGTTTGGTGCTCTGATGAGAAAAGTTGTTCATAAAAGCACTTTTAGAAACCAGCCTCTGTCTGTCCAAGACACGAGAGTTGGCATGAGTGATAAAAGGAGGTAGGATTCTCAAATGCTCTTTTTTCGTCCTAAAGAGTAGCTATAATTGTCTAAGGTGGGCATTTATGAGCAGCTCTGCACTGAATTCCGGAACAGCAGGGTTGTCCCTGGGAGGATGGGCCTCTGGCAGAATGGGGGCTTCTGGGTTCTGCCCTTGGGCGTGCAGCTGCGGGAGTTGGTCAGATACCTTTTCTCACTCCCCCATGTTGTGCCTTGCAGATACTGGGTTACTTTGACTATGCCTTCACAGCCATCTTTACTGTTGAGATCCTGTTGAAGGTAATGGCTTCTTCCTTGATCCTCACTACTCTAAAGCTGCTGTAGCAATAATAGTTGCACTTGTTTGTTTGCCTTCCAGATGCTAGGTTACGCAGACTATGTCTTCACTGGTACTTTTGCATTTGAGATCGTTTTGAAGGTAACAGGTTACCCAGCAGTGTGTTTAAGGGCTGCTCCTGCGTGTGAGACACAGGAAAGAAGCGTGAAGTGCTTTTGACTTTTTATTTTTTTTGTTTTCTGTAATCAAACTAAACTTTTTTTTTTAATTTTTAACCAAAGGATTTTTTTTTCTGTGACCATTCCAACTTGTTTTTGCTGTTTCTTTTTAACCTTTGAATGCATGTAGGAGCTGCTCTGGCTTCATGATAGTGGTTGAGAATTATATTTTGCTCTTTAAAAAAAAAATCCTCTGAAATTTGTCAACTGATGAGAGATACAATGCTATGTGTGAACTTTCTTCCACCCTTCCTGACATCAGAGTCAGAGGAAGAGCATTTATCCTATGAAGGGAATGTCTCTCTTTTCTTATTTTTCTGACTGCAGTATGCATTCAGGGTCCTAAAATAGTAGCACACTATTTTCTTGCAACAGGATTTGCAAGATGACTTGGATCTGTTTGTGTTAAGGTATTTTGTCTGTTTTATTGGATGGGCTTACATTTACACAAACAAAACACCCTATGGACAGGGTATCCTAAATGTACTGCCCATGCATGAGCTCACAGTTGCCATTGCTGCATGTGATTTGTGAACTGACTGTGAGGGCTGCCCTACAGGGATCCCCTTCCTTTTGCGCTCGAGAACCGGAGACCACAGTAGAGACCTGAAACTCTCCCAACCTGTCTAGGAACCACAAGTTGTGGGGCTTCGTGGTTCTGGGAGGACGTGGCCAGTGAGAACTGTCAGGGCAATGTCCATGCTAGGGAAGCTGGGAAATGAAGACTTTTAACCACAATTTTCTTTAAGCTATTTGGAGGTTTGTGTGTGTGTGTCTCAGGAAAAATGTATTTTATGTTGGATTATTGCGGAATTTGGGCTCTTTATAAAATCTTCTATAAAATGAAACCTCAATTAATATGTCTAGGGGATGAAAAATTTAGTTTTCTGTGTTTTAGGTTTTTGGTTAATGAAGCGCTGTAAAACCAATCAGCATCAGTTTACACCTTTGTTAAAAATTTTCTGAAAATGTGAATTTATCTTCCTGCTATGAAGCAAGTGAACTTGGCTGACAGTTCTCTTAAGAGAGCTGTGCAATGGGACAGTGACCAGATCTTGGCGAGGACCTCTGTGGTAAGGACCATGGGAGCAAAGTGCCAGTGCACTCACTAGCTTCTGCTTCGATCTCAGTTTCTGGTTTTCAGAATCTGACTTATTGTCAGACTGAATGGGAAAATTTTCTACTTAGTTTGTTAAACTGGTTAATTGAGGTTTTATTTTACTCTCCACATTTTTAAGTTATTAAATGAATATAGTTACCCAGGGACTTTGAGGAAAATGAGATATAGGATTATTTAAAAGAAAAAAGTGACTGTTGCTTTTTAATTTCTGTAGAGTTGCCTCAGTGACTTAAATCTTCTAAGTCATTCCTTGTTTTGAAGGTATTTTAAAGAAAAATAAGTGAAAGCAAGCAGGATTCAGAAAATAGAGATTCACCAAGAAGTATCTAATGTCCGAGATGATAGTTTCTGGTGGCCTTGGGGAAATTTGGAAGGCTGTTTGGTTGAATCCTGTGAAGTTGCCATTTTTGTAGGTCCAAAAAGGTTGCATATTGGCAGTTTCATAAGGTTCATAATACTTCCCAGCTCTGCTTCTCTTCTACTGAATTATCTGAGCCTCCTCTAACCTTTTCCTATTTTTTTAAAAATGAATAGTGAACTCTAGATATTTTGCTATTTTTACTCTAGGACTGTTTTTCTGTTGCCTGTAGAAACCTCACTGAACACCTGTAGTAGGTGCTCCAAGTACATGTGGCATGTGACCAGAAAGCAGTGAGATGCCACATGGCTTCCTAGCCACACCTCAGACATGCTAGAGTAGTTAGTCTTAGAGGAGCCATTGAAGATGGTGTCTCATTAAAGACTGCTAGGAACAGTAAGAGGTCTATGTAGAAAAGTGATGCATGTTTCTATATAAATAGAGCCTGTGAGTGCTGGACTCCAGCCCTGGTTGGCAAGGCTTCATTGGAACAATGAATCCTCTCCTGGGCCCTCAGCGAGGCCAGAACCAGCACTTTGTGGGGAAGTGGGATCGTCTGGGCAGTGATCATGTTCTGACAAACACAGTCATGTGGAATCTCTCCCAAGAAAGGCTCTTTGGACATGCCATTGATGTATTCATATTTGAAATCTATAATTGCTGTAATAAAGCCTAAATTGCTCTTTTCTTTTAAGATGTATCCACAATAAGCTGCCGTTTTCCATTTTTGCTTGAGCAAAATTGTTGGGATGCTCAGCCTTGTGAGTTTATGTTTCTGGCTTCCTAGCATACACTTGTTAATCAAGTCATACTTTCCTCAAGATTTTGTAAAGAGCCCAGGTTTCTTTTCCTCTGGAGATTAAAAAAAAACCCTGTAAATCACCTATGGTTCTGCTTATAGATGACGACTTTCGGAGCTTTCCTCCACAAGGGGGCTTTCTGCAGGAATTACTTCAATTTGCTGGATATGCTGGTTGTTGGGGTGTCTCTGGTGTCATTTGGGATTCAGTAAGTATTCTGGGCTGTATATGTGTACCCAGAGCTGTTGGACAGAATGGTTTATATAAGGAATTCTGACTAACTCATAAAGGCTGGGCATTGTTTGGATTATTATATTTAGTTATGCAGGATGACTTAGTTTGCTCCCAAGCCAGAAAGCATCCGAACAATTCATGTTTTCTTATGGTTCTTTTTGTGCCTGCTGTTAGATTGGACTTATTATTCTGTATGAAATTTGCTTTCCATTGAGGTGAAAGAAGTCTTGGCTAGGAGGGAGAACAGCCATGTTCTAGTCCTGGTTCCTCCAGGGGCTAGTTCCAGAGCCCTGAGGTCATCCTGTCTCAGGATCCTACTGCCCCTTCTATACAGGAAGGACTGGGACCATCTGGCCCCTCAGGCCCTTCTAGCTTGAATGGAAGACTTCCCTTGATTTCCAGGATATGGCAGCTGCTAGAGCCTTTTCTTTGGGCCTCTGATATGTTTTAGTTAGGAGGGAGCCAAGACTGAGAGTCAAGGCCTGAGATCCTTTCCATGACATTGAGGGATTTGGGGTAGGGAACAGCCATTGGTGAACACTGTCTTCCTGCTGTCCCCAGGGGTCTGGAATAGAGTTTCCAGAAAAGCTCAGGTGTGGCCTTGCTTTCGTACTAACCTGTGAGCACTTCTGTTCAGGTGCTGACCATTTGTATTCTTCATGCCAGCACACATGCACACACACGCCCTGTAAGCTAAAGGGCAGTGGAGAGAACTTGTCCTTCTCAGAAGACCAAGGGCCCCTGCCTGAAACAGCCCTCTGTGTCATCCTCCTCACCTGCTGCCGTGCTGCCCTGGGGAGGGAGCTCTGTAGTCATAGCTTAGAAGGACATTTGCACATGTATCTTTGCAGTTCCTATAAACTTGGTGTCCTCTCCAGCTATATCCTTGCCCACTTCCTCCTGAGCATGTGCTCTGGCCACAGCCAGCCATCTGGGGTGCAGCTAATGAGCTAAAGTCTCTTACCTAGGGCCTTTGTACATGCTGTTCCCTTGGCCTAGAGCCCTCTCCCCTTTGTCTAGCTAAACTCTACTTCTTCTTTGAGGCTCACCTAGCTACTAACCCCTGGGAGACCTCCCAGGCTACCCACCCCCCAGGTTGTGCTCCCCTAGATGTGCATGCTGGCTTTTGCCCATGTCTCCCACAAGACTATGAGAAGGACAGAAAAACCCCAGTGCCAAAGGCTACAGCAAGTCTCCAGATTTAAACCCAAACAAACAAAACCTGAAGCCTAAGAGCTAACTGCTACTTATCATTTACATTGAATGAAAAGACCAAAGCAAATTCATCAGTTGTGCCTGCTGAGGTTAGCTGTGCATCTAATTCAGGGCCTCTGTGAGTGCCCACGCTCAGCTCAGGAGGTACTGTATAATGTGGCCAGAGAGAGGTCCTGTGTAAGTAGTGGGGAAAGATCAGATCAGCTCTACATGGGTCCCACACAAATTATGTGGGGGTATTAACGTGCAAGTCAAGGGAAAGAATTCATTTCAAAGTGTTCTTTTCATCCATAACAGATTCTGCTTACTCTTTTACCTCTGCTCTTTCTTTAGGTCCAGTGCCATCTCCGTTGTGAAGATTCTGAGGGTCTTAAGGGTCTTGAGGCCCCTCAGGGCAATCAACAGAGCAAAAGGACTTAAGGTTTTGATTTTTCTTCTCCAGGCTGGGCTGGCTTGGGTCAGGGTTGGCTGTAATTACTGACTCTTCTGGGCCAGAGCTGAGCTGAGGCCTGATGAATTTTTAATTGGGTAATATATTTGAAAAGGACCTTTCTAACAAATTAAACCACCTGTGCCAAGTACTAATAGCATTTTAAAAATTATTTATTTTTTTAGTTTTGCTATTTTTCTTTATGATTATTGTTCTTTTGCTACCTTTTTATCAGTAGTATTTCTTTGTGTTACTTTAGTCTTTAAATCTGTTCTCATGCAGATTATACAAAAGGCTAAAGGGTTTCTATTTTCCTAAGCCATTTATGGGATGAGTGTGCCAGGCAGTGCTACACCCATGGCATTTCTTCTGACTTAGCTAATGCTTCAGAGGAAGCTAAGGAAGGGTCCCCTTACAAAGTGCCCCTCACAGGCAACCATGATGTGCTGTGGGTACCCCCCTATAGATAACAACCTGAAAAACTTAGCACAGGGGGCTGCAGAGTTGGAAAATGATATCCACATGTACATAAATACAGAAACTCTAGGCTGGCATTAGCTTACCCCATGGCAAAAATAACGAAGAATAGTCACTCCCCTCTTCCTTCTTTTCAGCATGTAGTCCAGTGTGTCTTCGTGGCCATCCGGACCATCGGCAACATCATGATTGTCACCACCCTTCTCCAGTTCATGTTTGCCTGCATCGGGGTGCAGTTGTTCAAGGTAGAGGGACTGCCTTCAAGCATAAACCTCAGGCTGATTTCTTTAAGGAGAAGCCTGCACTTGACGGTCTGTCTGTCTGTTTTTACCCAGGGGAAGTTCTATCGCTGCACGGATGAAGCCAAAAGTAACCCTGAAGAATGCAGGTGAGTGTACTGAGAACAGAGTGGGGAATTTGGAAGAACAAATAGAAAACTTCAAGGATTCAATCATGCTGGCATTTCAGAAGTGTTTGTCATAGAATAAAAGAAGCCTGTGCGCTCAGCTAATGGCTGGAATGATGATGTTTGTTATTCTTTTTAATTGAGGTGAAATTCACATAACAGAAAAATCAACTGTTTTAAGTAGACATTTCAGTGCATTTAGTAACAGTCACATTGTTGTGCAGCCAACATCTCTATCTAATTCCAAAACTTTTCATCATTCTAAGAGAATAGACAGTTGGCTTTTGATGTTTGGTGCAGAGTCTATAAATGGGGGGGGAGGTGGAAATAGCAATTATGAAGATGATTTTCCCCCAAACCAGAACTTGAAACTCAACTTCTGATATTTAGGAGCTGGCTTCTCTTTTCTGACAGATTTTCTAGACTTCCTGTCTCCTGGCTCTTGTCACCCACATTTTGACCATATTTCTATTTACAAGAACTGGCAGGGGAGAGACAAGGGAGCAAATATTTATGTCTCTTCTTCTAGGATGTTCAGTGATTGTGAAGGCAGACATGGAAGCCACTGCCTAAAGTTTAAGACCGTGCAGAGGTCTGCGTCTCCCTGCCCCTTAGGGATGTTACTGACAGCGCTGGCAGCCTGCACTTCTTACCTTGGTTTGGGGTTTCTTTTAAGCAGAAGTTGTGGTCAAAGAGCACCCATTGCAATTTGGCTGTGGCTATGCATCTCCAGAGGCACCATTCAAATGTGCCGTGGTGTGCATGGCGCCCCCAGAAGGTGAGCAATCAGCAGCAGTGTGGAGAACCCATCCCTTCCTTCTCAAAACCTCTTCTTCTTCATGCGTAAAATAAAGATATTGGACTTTATCTCTTAGATTACTTCCAGAAATGAAGTTCTGTGAGAAATTCCATGTGCCGGAATTTTTTTGGAAAGAAAATTGGGATATGGTTAGTAAGAAGAGAAAGGGATTTGAGAAAGGGAAATACAGATAGGAGTATACCTGGACTTGTTTCCCAGAACTTCTGGAATTCTCTTTGGCTGAGCCTTGAGTCTCCAAGTATGCGCGTTGAGCCTTATGTGAGAAGCAATGGTTTTCACTGGTTAATGGAAGTATGCTGGGCGTCAGGCTGGCTGTTCTGGAGAATACACGTTGCACTAGTAGTTACTCAACAGTTATTTGAACCATGGGGTGGATTAAATGTAGGGCGAGGAGAGGAGAAACACCACCTGTGTTGTGCTCAGCTGTGTGACCTGGTTGGCGGACTGAGCATGACCTGCTTGGAGGTGGGGCTGGGGCAGCGTGACCGACTTCATGCTGTTTCCATCTGTCACGTGTAAAGCCAGATGACCCATGCCTCTTCTCTTCTCTAGGGGACTTTTCATCCTTTACAAGGATGGAGAGGTTGACAGCCCTGTGGTACGTGAGCGGATCTGGCAAAACAGTGATTTCAACTTCGACAATGTCCTCTCTGCTATGATGGCACTCTTCACGGTCTCCACGTTTGAGGGCTGGCCTGCGTAAGTACAAGAGCTGTGTGGCCTCCTGGGGAGGCACCCTCTTGTTTCTCAGGGACTCTGGGCCGAACCTCTCTCCTGGGGTCAGTCCCACTTTTGTTTTCCACTGTCATAGGCTTGTCCTGCAGCTTTTTAACTTTGAGTCACTTATCTGTCACTTCTTGACCCACAGGACTGCTCTGTCTGATAAGGCAAATGGTTTGTGAATCAGGGACGGTGAGTCCCAAGCAGCGTCTCTGGATAGAACCAGGGAGGCCTAAGAGACATTGGGCCTGCCAACTTCCACTGGTAACCAAGTCGAGAGAGCTGCCATCTGCTGCCCTAAAGAGGGTCTTGATAGTGTCCAAATCATTCATTTATTCATTCTCCATACTTAGCGAGTGCTAATAAGTACTGTCTCTTTCACTGAGGCACTCACTCCCTCAGTCACAAACTGTGCTTTTGATACCAGCTCCATGCAGCATGCTGTGTTAGGCACAGTGGAGCAGACAGAGTTGTCTAGACATGGTTCTTCCCTTCAAAGCCCAAATTTAGTCAGAGTGCCAGGCGATCCACTAGGCATGAGGTCTGGTGTGTCCTAGATGTGCAGAATAGGTCTTGAAGAAGGGCTAGGATTTGGGTGGGTAAAGTAAGGAGAGCGGAAAGAAGGTGAAGGTAAAATACAAATGGGAGAGTCTCCCGTGCCTGCATGTTGCTCTCTGCTTTCTGGGGTTGCATCTAGCTCCTGCCATCAGAACCCTTATATGTGCATAGAGTCCTGAACATCTGGTTTCTGTGCCCAGAGTTGCTGCTGAAGGTGGGCAGGCTGGCAGAGCTCTCGGGCTATGTGAGAGTCAGAGATATTTTCAGGAGCTCCCATGGGGTGAAAGGGCAGTTTGGTGGGGCTTGCCCATTAGGAAATTGATCCTGGGAGAAAAGAGGCTTGGGGAACACTGGCTGTGGTGTCTGATTTTGAACACAATAGCAAATCACGGTGGCAGCTGAGGGGACATGAACAAACCTGGGACTTGGGACTTGGAGGAACTTGATCACCACCTGGGTCAGTCACAAGGACTGTGACCTTGGCACTTTGATACCTCCTGAGTGTTCACATAATAGTATGGCAGTAAAGTCTGCCTTTCCAGATGGATGTGAGGATTAAGGGAGAGGATGTGAAAGTGTCAAGCACAGTGCACCCATAGGCTAGGCATCCTAGAAGTGTTGACTCTGCATCAGGATGGGGGGGTCAATTGAACTTGGCAGTGTTATAGTAATTTCCCTCTTCCTGTTAAGAGTTCTGCCTGGCATACATTTAATTTTAGTGCATATCAATTTGGGGAAACTCTATAATTCTTTGGAAATACTCTTGTGAGTTGCATATTATCTTTGCCAGAGCACATACAGTTTTCAGTTTCTCTGATCTCTTACATGTGACATTCTTCCTTTCAGTGAAAAGAAAGGAACATTACTGAATATTTGTGAAATCTTTTGATTTTCAGTTCTCAAAGCAGTCAGTCAATGATTATATCCCAGCGCTCCTTCTTCTAGGTGTTGGCTTTCTGGGCCTGAAACTAAGGGTGCTCACCTTGGAGACCTGGCTATGTCCAGAGGCTTGGGGTGGGCACCCAATGAGGGGTTCGAAGATCAGTGCTCATAGGAGGAGGTCAGAAGAGGGAGACACCAGGCTGAGTGGGCTTGGCAGGTTTTCACTTGGTTTTTCTACTCTCCAGGTTGCTGTATAAAGCCATTGATTCGAACGGAGAGAACGTCGGCCCCATCTACAACTACCGCGTGGAGATCTCCATCTTCTTCATCATCTACATCATCATTGTAGCTTTCTTCATGATGAACATCTTTGTGGGCTTTGTCATCGTTACATTTCAGGAGCAGGGAGAAAAAGAGTATAAGAACTGTGAGCTGGACAAAAATCAGGTTAAAGTCACATGCTGTTTGGGCTTCTGTCCCTTGAGCAAGAGTGGAGTGCTTTCTCTTTGACTGATTTCCCCCATGCACAGAGAAGGGCGCCCACCTGCTGTCTGCCTCTGGGCTCAGGCCCTGTTGGAGGCACATTCTAAACCAGTTTGAATCATCACTGCTGAGAGTTAGATTTCCAGATACAGATTAGACTTTGCAGTTATGAAATCTTTCCCCAGACCTGTTGGTATGAAATCAAAGAATGCGCAGGTCACCTTCTGTGGTCATAACCCACTAGTGATGGCTCAGAATCTTGTGGGGTTGCTGTGGCCAGGGACCAGAAAACACTTTCAAACATTCACAGTCCCTACTGAGAGGTAGTCTTTAACAGCAACTCAGGACAGAGATTCTTAACCTTGGTATGATTGATACTTTAGGCTGGCTAGTTCTTTGTTGTGTTTCTGGGGTTTGTTAAGATGTCTAGCAGCATTCGTGGCATCTACCCACTAGATGCCATAGCATTCCTTTCCCCGTAGTAGCAACAACCAGAATATCTTCAGACACTGTCAGATGTCCTCTTGCGCAGGTGGTGGGGAGGTAGGGGTGGGCAAAGTTGCCCCTGGTTGAGAACTGCTGATTTAATGGGAAGTACCCTTTACCACTGTAGGGAAGTTGGTAACTTTAAATTGGACATCATTCTTTGGTGCCTTGTTTTAGCCAATCTGGTAGGAGTAGGGGCCTTTTGCCTCTGATTACATGGTGATGTGAGGGAGCTGGGAGCCCTGCACTCTGGGCTGCTCTACCTGCCCTCCTCTGTGATCCCAGGTGCAACTTGCTCCTCCTGGTGCTTGCTCCCTTATCATTAAATTGAGGGCATTGCAGAGTTGCTCTCTAGAACTTCCTTTCAGCCCTGAAAGAGTCTACAAGATGGAGACTTTCTTCTGGGGGTTTCCCCCAGGTCTTCTATCAGTAGCATCTCTGTTTAGATGATGACACAGTAAGAAAGAATGATCTGGCAGCCTGGGCTTCCTGAGGGGATGTGGTCATGGCATGATGATGTTCCACAGCTTTCTGTACCCACTGGGGGAATGTGCAGACAAGCTGGCTTGACTTAGAGGAAGATTTTCATTTGAGTTGTCAGGGTGTCCCTGCAGACTCCACCAGTGGCAGTCCAAGAGTGGCCTGGCTTTTAGCTTACCGAAGGAGGACAGTGTCAGGGCAAGACCCAGGTCAGCTAGGCAGAGCCAGTACTGTTAAGTATGTCAGCATCTGAAGTCCGGAACAGGCTCAGATTGGAGGTCCCTGGAGTCAACATGTGAGGTCAGAGAAGCACTGGATCCCAGGTATAGGAAGACTGTCCAAAGTCTGTATCAGAGTCAAGCAGGAGTGGAGGGCAGATCCAGGGCTTTGATGTTGAGTTGAAGTTTCTCAGTTTTAGAGGCTCCCTCCAGAACTTGCTGCAGAAGGTGAACCAGTCTCCATCCCTAGAGTGAGTAGGAAAGACAGTGCTCTGACTAGGCCCTAATCTGAGTTTAATCCAGGTTTCATTACTGACCACATTCTGGGAATTCTGAGATGAACACAACAAGCTTCCAAGTCCCAGATGGACACATAACTAGTGCACCATAAGAAGTTTATGGGAAGCCGGGTTCAGTGGCTCAGCCTGTAATCTCAGCACTTTGGGAGGCCAAGGCAAGTGGATTCCCTGAGCCCGTGGGTTCAAGACCAGCCCGGATAACTTGGCAAGACCTCGTCTCTACAATAAATCAAAAATTAGCCAGGCGTGGTAGCACACGCCTATATTTCTGGTTACTTGGAAGACTGAGGTGGAAGGATTGCTGGAGCCCAGCAGGTCAACACTGGGAGGGCCATGAGCATGACACTGTACTCCAGCCTGGGTGACAGAGCGAGACTCCAATTCAAAAAAAAAAAAAAGGATTATGGGCAGCATGCCCTGGTTCCTGCAATGTCCATCCCGGAGCAGTCAGGACTGCTAGTCTCAGGGAGTGAGCCTAGTCCCTCTGGCCCCTGAGAATTTCTGTACCTGTTGTTACTTGGCTTCCTCTCCTGAAGGACAGCACAGACAGAAGAATGCCAGACATGATCTGATGTGGAGGAAAGTTCTCACTCCTCTGCTGACTATTATGCCAGCATACAGGAGCTCAGGAAAGATGCCTAAAAGCTCTGGAAGCCAAATGGGTGTCCTACTTGCCTTGGGATTGCTGTGAGGGTCAGAGCAGGTAGTGGAGCAGGACCCTCAGTCTCTCAGAGTGGTACCAGTGGCAGGAAGGGGATTGCTCAAACTCCTTTTCACCATTGCCCCCAGTGGTCCCAGGAGGTGCAGAGGGAGTTCTTTCAGAGAAGATGACTACGGTGTCCTCCTTCCCCAGAAATGCTCACACCCCATTTTTGCCCTTTTCTGCCGTTGCAGCGTCAGTGTGTTGAATACGCCTTGAAAGCACGTCCCTTGCGGAGATACATCCCCAAAAATCCCTACCAGTACAAGTTCTGGTACGTGGTGAACTCTTCGCCTTTCGAATACATGATGTTTGTCCTCATCATGCTCAACACACTCTGCTTGGCCATGCAGGTAAAAATGAAGACAGCTGTGGGGGTCAAGTCTGGGCCTTCCACACAGCCCCATACCCCAAATGCTGAGAGTGCAATGCTGCCCCCTCACAAGAGGATGGGTTTGATTTTCTGATGAACTGGGCTATAGTTTGGCTAGAGCCCCATTCTGACTGACAGCTCTCACAGTAGGAGCTTAAGATTGCTCTTTTGCTTAAGAGACTGTACAGCATGATGGTAGGTGATATTTCCATGGTGTATAATCTAGAAACATTTACTGTGGGCTTCCTGTGGTCAGGTAGTGGATGAGGACTCAAGTTCTGGAGTTTTAAGTCCTGATATTACTCCTTACCAGCCAGGCAACCATGGGAAAGTTATTTAAATTCCTTGAGCCTTGCTTTCTTTATTGGTAAAAGGGAAAAATCTATCACAACTGCCTGAGAGATGAAGTTTATGATAGATAATTCCCCTCAGACAGGTTGATCTGGGCCTGTCATTTTCCTATACTAAAGCAGCTTTCAGTATAGTGGTGAGGAACTTTTCAGTTCATGAAGTGTTGCATTTGACCTGAATTGCAACTACTTCTTGCTTATGTTAAGGGCAAGGAATGCAATTTACTTTAATTGACCAAGTCAGATTAACAGTGAATATTTTCAGAAGTTATGTTGTCTAATAGATATTGTACTGTGACAAGAAGCAAAGGCCAAGGTCTAGTTCCAGGTTTTGTATTGACTTTAAGAACTTGAGAAAATAATACCAACTCTCAGTGCCATCTGGAGAGTGGGTCTAAAGATAAGGATATGTTTTCTGGCCCTTTTCTTAATTTAAGACTTCTTTATGAATGAAAAGGACCGTATGGTGCTGTAGGCAAAAGTATAACGTCAGGCAGGGAGTGGTGGCTCACACCTGTAATCCTAGCATTTTGAGAGGTCAAGGCAAGAGGATTGCTTGAGCCCAAGAGTTCGAGATCAGCCTAGGCAATATAGCAAGACCTCGTCTCTACAAAAATCAAAAAATTAACTGAATGTGGGGGTACATGCCTGTAGACCCAGCTACTCAGGAGGCTGAGGTGAAAGGATCACCTGAGCCCAGGAGTTGAGGTTGTGGTGAGCTGTGATTATGCCACTGCCCTCCAGCCAGCATAACAGAGAGAGAGATCCTGACTCAAAACCAAAAAAAGTGTAAAGTCAAGGTAACACCACCTTCTATTAAACATAGTCTGACATGGTGTAAGATTTGTCCCTAACTAAATTCTACCTTTATTCATAGACATTTTGGTGGTATCTGCATTGTGCCCTGGCCAAGGCCCTGAGCATAAGACCTGCCAGAATAAAGGGTAAAATCCTTTTATCCTGAGCAGAGAAAAGGGATATGTTTTCCCCCGTCATCATTCAATCATCCTCATCTTGTCACAGACCCCTGTGCTATGTAGGAGTCCCTCATGTGAACTTGCAGTGCCTGTGGACTTGCTGAGAGTGGGTGCTGGGCTGAGGAAGATTCCCACAGGGCGCAGGGGGCTGGAAGCCTCCATGTGCAAGCATACAAGGTCACAGCTGAGGCTCTGAGAGCTGTCCCCCTGTCTTCATCCACAGCACTATGAGCAGTCCAAGATGTTCAATGACGCCATGGACATTCTGAACATGGTCTTCACCGGTGTGTTTACTGTCGAGATGGTTTTGAAAGTCATCGCATTTAAGCCTAAGGTGAGCTACTGAACCCACTTTTCAAAGGCTGTTGCTGAATCACCCCAGAGAAGCACCCACTTCCTGCTGGTCTTGTGTTACTGAATTGTGCTCAATTGTTCTGACTCATAACTGGGTTACCACCTGAAAATATTAAAATCTGATTAGGATATCTGTGTATGTATGAAAAAATGAATCTGCAAAAACAAAACCTCATGAAAACAATTCTAAGAAACAGAAGAAAGGAGGAGAGAATTGGGAATTCGTAGACTGGAGACTGTTTAGAAACTTGGTTTTCTGTTTCTAGAATAGCATGTATCATGCTGTCTTGGAAAACTACCTCATTACTTGAGCACTGGAGCAAATATTTGAACGTAACCCATCAGAAAGAATTTGACCCTGGTTTTACTTTCAGATGTTTAGCACAAAGACTATGGTTTTTTTTGGTCTATAGCATCCTTTTTACATTTTTTTTTTTAAGATTGGAAAATATACTTTATTTAGAAAGTAAATTGGAGAGATAGTGAGAAGTATGGGAGGGGGTCAAAGCTAGGGAATATGGCTGCCATAGCTCAAAAAGCCAGGCGGACATACCAGAGTTTAACGAAGCAGTGGTCCCTTTCTAATTTTTGGTATGTTCTGATTCCAGTTGCAGATCTCTCACAGCCATACCCTCTTTTGCTTGTGTAGTTTAGAAAAATTTCACTTGACTTTAAGGCAAAACAAGACATAAAGCATGTTAAACTGTACTGGACGACTCGGCGTGTTGTGTCTCCTTTGGGAGGGAGCAACTCCAACTCCTGATCCTCAGTGGCTGCAGTACAAGAGGCTGTAGAGTTTGGGGTTGAAGTGCACAATCCTGGAACTGGACTGGACTCAGATCCCCTCTCTGGCACTTACTGGCTTAGGCAAATTACATACCTACTCTGTGCCTCAATGTCTTCTACCTTAAAATGAGTACGCCGATAGTCCTGTTTCGTGAGATTGTGAGGAGTAAAGAGTTACTGAATATGCAGCACTTAACAGGGTGCCTGGCGTGTGGTGCCATGCTGTAGACTGCCAGTCACTGCTACTGTGACCACCACCACCAACACCATTGCTGTCATCATCATCATCAAGCAACGAGCTTCCCTCATTCTAAGACCCAAGACAGAGGAGCCACGCTGAGCTGAACTGTGGGACATTTGGCCCCAGTTTCTTTCCTAGCACAGCCAGAAATGCTCAGTTAGAGATGACTGAGGCCAGGGACCCAGTTATTTATTATCTATGTGTGAGGTATCTGACAACACTAATTTAATTAGGATATAGATTATGAAATGGATGGTTTCACATACTCCATAGTTACATGAAATTCTAATTCCAAACTGTTCCTTTCTTTAATTTGAATTAATCTCTATGCAATCTTTATCAGATCTTTGTGGACCAAAAAGAAAGGACATTTGTAAGTGATTTATTGGGGTGATTGCAGTGGGGTCAAATTTGGCACCTTATGCATGGCCAGATGTTATCTACTGTGACTTGTCCATATCTACATACATAAACATTTCCTACTTTTCCAAATTCATCTTAATTTCCTTTGAGATTTTGGTTTGCCTCCCTTTCACTTTTACTTCTTTGAACAATATTTGTCTGGGCTGATGGAAAAAGTTGCAAAGTAAGACCCTTGAAGGTACTTGAGAGATGCAACATGGAACCACCCCATGGAACATTTCCCAGATACCAGTGCTGTGTCCTCCCTTGCCTGGTGGTTAAGCTCTCAAGTTTTTGAAAGCTTGTTCCAGACTGAGGAGAAAGCACACTCACCCACTGTTTATGTATGTGAGTGTGTGTGCGCACATGTCTGTGTGTGAGCATGTGTGAGTTTGCGTGCTTGTACCCTCCAGCAGGCCAGTGCAGCGACAACCTATAGTGCACTGCTTTGCTCAGTAAATCTCCAGGTCTGGGAGGAGAGTTCAGTGGCGTGTGAACAGATGGATGATAACAAAGGGAAATGAGTAGTTAATTTATAATCAGTACTGGTAGATCAGCGTCTTAAAATGGGTGATTTCCGCTAGAAATTGTACTGCTTTGTAGTTTTACTCAGCGAGAGATCTTCTATCTTCATAGCGTAAGACAACCTCAGATTACAACTGGGAGAATTTTTATCACAGCAGCAGCACTTGAAGAGCACTTTGGCCATGTTCACCAGAGCCAGGGAGGTCGATTCTATGTTATCTCATGCCTGGATGAGTGAGAGAGAATTAGTTCACCAGAAAGCAGCACTCTCCTTATAATTCCTCCTGCCCCTTTTTCTTATTCTTCTCTTTGGTGTTAACAAGCCCAGCCCAGGCAAGTTGCCTTTTGCAAAGAAGCCAGTGAGGCCGGGCTCGGTGGCTCAGCCTGTAATCCCGCGCCTTTGGGAGGCTGAGGTGAGTGGATTGCCTGAGCCCGTGGGTTCGCGACCCGCCTGGGCAGCGAGACTTCATCTCTACAATAAATAAAAAAATCAGCTGGTCGTGGTAGCGCGCGCCTGTAATTCCGGCTACTTGGAAGGCTGAGGCGGAAGGATCGCCGGAGCCCAGCAGGTCGAGGCTGCGGTGGCCGGGAGCGGCCACTGCACTCTAGTCTGGGTGACAGAGTGAGACTCCAACTCAAAAAAAAAGAAGCCAGTGAGGCGTCCTCCTTCTTGGTCAGTGGGGCAGTTGGGGTGAGACACAAGGTTGTCAAGGAGAAATATTCTGAGGAAATGGCCACGTTGGACATCAATTTCAGAAAAGAGCCATTGTCTCTTGTAACAGGGATCCTCGGGGAAATCTTCCCCAGTGTCAGACACACCTTCTAGGAGGACTCATGAGCATCTCTGTTAGGAGAAGGGGGGAGGTTGTAAAATGAATATAGAAAGTGAAGTTAGAATCCTTTCTGGTAGGTGAGAAGGCATTTCAGGAGGCAAAGGTTAAAAAAAGGTTGAGAAACCTGACTCTAAAGCCTTCTTTTGTATAAATGTGCCTCCTCAGAGAGCACATTTTAGTGGGAAATGGCCAAGGTTATGAGAGTGAGATTGTCCAGCATCTACTAGGAAGGGAGATGAGGGAGGAAGGGACAGAGAGAGGAAACCCAGAGCTGAGAGATTTCACGCTGGAGGGAGCAGTCTCACTTCATGGGAAGGGTTTTTGAATACTGGTCAGGCAAGAGTGGAAGGTAACAGAAGATAAAGAGCAAAAGATTTAGGAAAAAGTAGGAGGTCATTTAGTTTATAGTGTTGATTCCCCAAGGGATAGTCCACCAGCTGGACAGTGATCTGGTGTACTTTTGACTTGGGGTTGACCAGTCTTCTGTGGGGTTTTCAAAGGTAGGCAGTGAGTGAGACACAAGTCCCATTTCCCTGACTTTTCCCTTCAATACCCCCTGGAGAAGCTGTTGGAACTCTCCAGCAGTTCTCTTTCTCCAAGGAAGGAGATGTACTAAGAAAAATCTTTTCAACAGTACTGGCTCCAGTAGGTCTATAGAGCACTCCCCTTGAGTCAGAAGAGCCTGGTCTGGGGTTCCCTCTCTGTGCTTCTGGATGTCATTCATCTGGTGTTGTGCCCAGGGTGTGTTCTATGCCCAGGCTACCTGCTGTGGTTGCATCCTTTTTCTCGAATGAGCCACACTGTATTCCCAAGTCTTAGTCCTTAAAGTGTTTGGTCTTGATTCTACCCTGAAAATGTCATATTTATACTCCTAGCCACTTGGGCTTGCCAAAGGTAGAGAGAAGTTGGGTTTGGGGAAAGAAGAAAATATTTTAGTGCCGAGCCAGTGCATGGTGGGCACTGGGTCATCTCATCCCATCTGCCTTTCAGGGCAGCACTCCCTACTCCAGGATCCCTGGCAGGTTCAGAGGCTTCTTAATAATCTTCCTAGAGTACATTCTGTGGGAAAGAAAAGCTGATACTGGCTTTTCAGTTCTTCCATGATCACATCTATTCTAAGGAATTTATGTTTAATGTCAAATAATGCTTGAAACCAAATATTTCTGTCCTTTGAACTTTACACTGAGCTTTTTGCTGGGCTCCATCCTGTCCCTTCAATGTTGAGTTTTCCCAGATTCTCTCTTGGTCCTCTTTTCACCTTAGAAGAGGCATGCATGCCCAGAACTGTAGTGGCATCCAGACCTGTACTGCCTTCCTCTTTCCTGAGCTGCTCTGCCTGCCTGCCTTCTAAATGATCTTCACACCTCTGCCTCAGCCCTTTCTGTTCCTTTTCCTCTTCCTCTTTTTGTAAGCCCAAAGCTGTCCGTCCACTCTTCCAATGAAATTCTGGCATTGGCCACCTCTTGCTTGAGAAAAATTATGTAATTTTCTTAGTCCAATACTCAAAAAGTCTTTCACAAAGCACTGGTCCATGTATATTTCTGCCTCATTTCCTGCTATTTCTCTTCCCCACCCCCTTTCCATGTGTTAATGAGAGACCTTTCTATGCCCCTCATGCCTCTGTCTGGAAGCTCTTCCTCCTCCTCATTATCCTTTAAAGCCTGTCTGAGATACTACCTCCTCTGTGACAGCATCCTCACTAGCCCAGCCAGACTCAGCCCTCCCCTTCCATGTGTATCTGTGGGAAGCTTATCACACATGATAGCATGATGGTTACCAGAGCTGCTCCATATCTGTCTCTTCATTCACTGATGAGCAACTGCTTGAGGGCTTGAGTCAACTGTCTCTGGGTCCGCAGTGCCTTACAGGATGCCTCCCACAGAGTGGTTACTCAGTAAAGACTGGTGGAGTGAAGGAAGGAGAGAAGAGATGAGCCTGTAGGTGCAGCCTCTGGGCATGGGATGGTACTTGCTTTTCTATCGCAGAATCTTTGGGTAGAACAGAGGCCAACGTGGAACACACTTTGCCTAAAGCCCCCCTTTTCCCTTTGGGAAGGCTTTTACAAATTTGAAAGCTACCAGGTACACTTTCTACCTAAAGTTGACACTCTGAGTCATCACTTGGGTCAAATACTGCCCAAACAACCCCTACCAAAAACTGATAAGTGATCTGGCAACCAAAAAGCAACAAAAGGCAGACTGTTTGTAGAGGCTGCTTCACCCCTGCATGAGAGTGAATCCAGGTAGCAGTGAACCTGGACTTGAGCTGCTCTTCTTGCTTTCTATTTGTGACCATCCCACAAACATTACCCCCTATTATGTGCTGTATCCTGGCAAGGGATCCAGGAGTAGGAAGGGACCAGGCTCTGCCTTCCTGGAGCCCACTGTCGGGAAGGATACTTACATTGATGAACAGTGAGAATATGGTTCTTAGAAATAATGGAGTTTCTGGGCCTCAAGGCCCATATTAGTCTGAATTATGATTTTAAATTTCCGGAGTAAGAAATGTTTCCGAGTAATAGATGTTATTACATGTAGCTGCCTCACTTGGTCTTTTTATACAAGTAGAGCTGGACAAAAAACAATATAGAATTGACTGCTGGTTGCACTTGAGAGGCCCTGGCCTCAGAATTCAGGAGAGCATGTCATCATGGGCCAAGAGGAAAGAGCATGGAGATGGGCCTGTTAGGAGCCCTTGTCTTACCTTCTCATTACCGCAGGACCTTTGGGGGGAAAAGGGTGGGGGAGCTGAGTCATGCTCCTCAATGGTGATTTCATTAAAGAGGAGGCTACTAAATAGAGAAATTGCATGTGGGAAGAAAGGGAGGGCTGGCATTTTCTGCCTTCCCTGGGCTCCTATGAGAGCCACCTGGTCGGAGCCTGTGATTGTAGCCATCTGCACCAACTCAAGCTCCTGTTGCCTTGGTTAGGGGTGTCAACCTTCAGTTCATGAACCATTAGGGTTTTGGCACGATTTTGTAAATACAGGGAATTTTCTAAAGAGAGAGTCAATGAAATTGCCAAAACATTGCAGGCCCCCAGTGAAGTGTTAAGCTCCATTGTGTTAATTTAAAGGGATTTTATCCACCACCGGGCACTGGAATTGAGAATAGTTTGTAGGCTAATGGGAATGACCCAAGGGTGGGAGCTGTTCATGAATAAAATCCCTAAGTAAGTTAGAGAGGCTGGTATCCAGTGCCCACGTGGTGGGCTTGGCCTCTGAAAAGTACTGTAAATAGCAGGAGAGAAGTAGAGCATACAGTATACACAGGCAGGGCCGGGCATATCCCACAGCAGAAAAGGAAGGAAGGATGCTTGGCATTCATTGCCCTGTCATACTCTGGAGGTCTAGTTGCTACTCATGATCAAGTGTTTGATCAAGGCAAAAGTTCCTCTCTGGAGTCGAGGGCAAGGATCATTGTGCTCTCTTTAGCTTCTAAGTTGCCCTTAAGTCCATGAAGAAGGAGCAGGCTGTGCCCTCCCAAGTGTAGTCTGTGGCTTAGAGATAATGGCTTGTCACCCATTCACAACAGTGTAAAGAGTCTAGCAGAGGACCCAGGTGCTTACAATCTGACCATCATCTCAGATGCTAAGCACACCAGCTTAGCCAGCTCTTTTGTTAGGAGACTTCCTAGATGAAGGAAGCCCTGTGTTCTTTATGTCCAGCTCTTTATCTCACCTCTGACCAGCACAGTACCTCAGGTATTGCTACTTTAAACCTCAGAGACAGCCGTCTTTCCTAGTTTTGCCAACCAAGAATCATGAATTCATGAGGAGAAAGGTTAGAAGGTAGATGCAGTGCTATTTTTGAAGTAGACCTTCTCATTAGACTTTTATACACAGACTTGGTGCATACTGATTCCTTTTCTCTTCTGAGAAGAGGAATCTGGGAGGGTGCAGTCAGGGAGGGCAAAATGTGAGAGAGGCTTTGTGATTGTAAGGTGAAAAGAGGACATGAGAGTTCATTAGAAGCTGGGCTTGGTGGCTCAGCCTGTAATCCCGTGCTTTGGGAGGCTGAGGTGAGCAGACTGCCTGAGCCCACACGTTCGAGACCTGCCTGGGCAACTTGGTGAGACCTCATCTGTACAATAAATCAAAAAATTAGCCGGGTGTGGTAGTGCTCACCTGTAGTTCCAGCTACTTGGAAGGCTGAGGCAGAAGGATCACCATTGTCCAGCAGGTTGAGGCTGCAGTGGCCAGGAGCGTGCCACTGCACTCCAGTCTGGGCAACAGAATGAGACTTCAACTCAGAAAAAGGAAAAAAAAAGAGTTTGTTAGAAATCATGGTGGGGCGGGGGGATGAGGCAGTCTTATGTTATCTAAGATGAAATTTAAAAAGCAAGTCATAGTCAGTGTTACAGCTCTCCCATAAATGCACCTAGAGTGATTAACAGGAACTAGAAAAAACTTCCCTCCTCCAGTTGCGAGGACAGTCAACAAGTCCACATTTTCTGTAGCATCACAAAAGGCTGTGGCTCTGCAGTGTCTTCCTGTGGGTCTGCATTTGATCACAATTTTCTGGGATCTGGCACTTCAAAGTACCTGCTGTTCTGGTTTTCTTAATAAGGCACTAAATGTACTGGGTTGCAAGCATGCTGGGCCCCTTTTAATATCATTCATACCTGAATTTGTATTTCCAAAACATGCTTTGACTCTTTGGGAAGGCACAGTTGACTTACAGAGTTGTTGACCTTGACAGTCTTTCTGGCTCTATGCATAGTACTTCCCCACCACCCACTCCAGCTGAGGGCTTCCCGGGCTGTCAGGAGACAACAGGCACTCATTTAGCTCCTACTGTGCTAACCAGAAGAAAATGCAAAATGTGTGGCATGTACACATGGATTTGTGAGTCACGATTGTGGGGATGTTGTGCCTTTGGGATTGTCACAAGATATGAGGACCTGAAAAAAACAAGGACGAAGCAAAGCTAGAAGCCAGTAGGATACAAGTTGGTAGAAGGAGGAGACATTGAATGTATGAAGTGCTAACGAGGTTCAAGGCTCTGGGCTAGGTATTGGGGTTGGGGAAGGTGGGAGACTGAATAAGTGGCACAGTCCTCACCACTGAGGGCTTTCATGTGGTAGACTTGCAGAGAAAGACCCTGCATTCAGTGATCAGGACACGAGCGATACAGAGTCAGCACATCAGAGCACAGGCAATCAAGTGGGGCTGGAAGTTGCCATCGAGGAGTTAGCATCATCTTACCTTGAAGGAAGAAGTAAATTTGAGCAAATAGTGTTGGTTGGGAAGTTAGGATTACAGTGGCATCAGGAGGCAGGGAGGAACTGGCTGGTGTTTTTAAGGGATGAGAAGGACGCCCCTCAGCCTGGAGGATGAAGAGGGAGAGGGGCAGAGAGTAAAAGCTGAGGTTAAAGAAGGAGCCTACTGCAACATCCTCTTCTGTCAATACTCTTCTCTTCTGTAGTACCTGCCTTGACTTCCCTAAACTGAGTCCCGCATCCCCACAACCAAGAATGAGTGTCTCTGCCACAATGCAGAACTTCAGGTCTATGGCATCCCTGTGTCGTCTCCCTGCAAGCCATTACCTGTCTGTGTCCTCTAGACCAAGAACTCTTTGAAGACAGGGACTTGTCTCAGTCATTCTGCCCCAGAGCACAGCCTTTGTGATACTGGCTGGACTGTTGAGGACAGGAGAGCGTTGCTGGTTCATTTGAAGGGGCACAGAAATGAGAACATGTGATCTGCCTGGTGACAGTGCTCTTTAAGTGAGAGAGGGGAAGCAAGTGGGCTGAGCAGAGACTGTGTGGGGAGTGAAGAGCCCTACTCTTCCATCAACTTATGAAGGTTTGAGGTTGTCACCCTCAGTACCAGGCAGGGTTGCCAAAATGCCTTCCTCTATCCTGTAGATATTCTACTTGGTTCAGTGGTACTCAGGACTGTGGGGTCTGTGTGTGTCTTTGTGTGTGTGTATGTGTGTGTGTGCGTGCGCACGCACCCTCTCACACATTAAGGTGCACAGCCACCCCTCTGTGTCCCTTTCCACCAGTGGACGGTATTGTTGCCTTTCCCTTGGCTTCCCTATCCCACCTGGTTGCCATGGGTGCTGCGGGGACTCGGATGCGTCCCCATATGGTCCATGTGATGTTTCACTCATACGTGCTCATAAACGTCTGCCCTCGCCTGCTCTGTCCAGGGGTATTTTAGTGACGCCTGGAACACGTTTGACTCCCTCATCGTAATCGGCAGCATTATAGACGTGGCCCTCAGCGAAGCAGACGTGAGTATGCACCTGGCGTGGCCGCCACCTGTGTCCTCTCTCCTCTGTCTGTGCATACTCCACTCCCTGCCCTGTGGTGGCATCACCTGGACAAGTCACAGATCCCAATCACTTGATCTGAAACTAGGATCTCCCAGTGAGAGCTGAGGAAAAGACGCCTTTTAGGGGAAAGTCTTATCCCAAGGCCTTTGTAGACACAAATCACCTGTCAGAGGACTGACTTTTGCAGCATTTCCCAGTCACTAGTAGGCAGGTAAGACAGGGTGTCTCTAATTGTTTTCATTTGCTGTGTCAGAAGTGATACCTAATGTATCTATAATGTGTTTATTTTAGGGTGTTGTTTCAAGTGGCCAGGTGGCATAATGCTAGAATGTTCCCCTTTTATAACACTGTCCTTTTCTTCTTTTTTCTGTTGTGCTTCCTCTCCTCTGTGGCTTCTGAATGCTTGCCCTAACAGCACTATTTCACTGATGCATGGAACACTTTTGATGCCTTAATTGTTGTTGGTAGCGTCGTTGATATTGCTATAACTGAAGTGAATGTAAGTAGCAAACTTTGTGTCCTATAATGTGCTCGTTTTTGTTAAGTCTGGCATAGATGAGACTAGAAGCACTACCCATGAGTCTTTCAGGCTCACTACCCATGAGTCATTTTAGAAATCCAGACAGCTTTTTTTTTTAAGACTAAGAATGATTTGTAGTCTCTTCTCCCTCACCCCATCTCCATACCCTTCCCCTGAAAAAGAGTAGGGAAGTAAATGTAGAATGGCCATTTGGGAACTGCAACAAAATTGTAAAGATCTTTGTAAAGTTGTAGGGCTAAGAGTGTGAGTGTATGAACATTCTCACTCACCACCAGCTGTGTGACCTTGACAAGTCACCTAGCTGCTTTGTGCCTCGGTCCTTCCAGCTGTAAATGGAGTTAATGATGCATGCCCTTGTCCCCACAGTGGTTCTGTGAAGGCACAGAAGGGAGACCCCACAGCCATGCCCTGAACATGTAGCCACTGTGGCTGGTATCTCACCTGTACTGTGTCTGCTCAGAGTTTGACTGGTGACACTGGTGACTGTCCCCCACTCTAGCTCCCCACAGGGTGATGCTGACAGAATGCTGCTCAGGACCAGGGGAACGAGGGCCTGGAGCATACCAAGAAGAGAGTATTGGTTCTCCTTGATTCCATTCAGTTGAATCATTTGATGGGGAACAAGTGCAGTAGCTGCCTCACAGGTGGAACAACACTCTCAAGAAGTATCCCGAGAACCTCCCCCTTCAAAATTAAGAAGCTTGAGAAAGGGAGCACCACCTTTGCCTGACTACCCTGGGTCTGACCCATGCTAGACCAGAAGGCCCAAGGCAGGCAGGAAGGGCCCTGTCCACCTGGTCTGTCCCCAGTTCTTCAACAAGTCTCAGTGGATGTCCAGTGTGTGTGCCCAGCTTGTGTGGAGTCCTTCGAGAGAACTGTGGTGCAATGTTGGCTTCTGCTCCACGATGCCAGTCCAGCCCCCAGCCCTGATGCTCTGCCTGGCTGACATCTGCAAGAGTAAGGATTATAAGGTCCATCCTGGTGCCCGGACAGCCTGTATCACATGAGGACCATGAAATCCCATTATGCCACCTGTTTGGGGCCAGGCTGATTCTGGAATGTGACTAGTGAGACAGCCTCCACCCTGGCAGTCCAGACCTAGTTCAAAACTGTCCTCAGTTCCCTCATGGTTTAATATCTGTTCCCCCCACCTTGTAGGTATGTTACAGTATTAAAATACTTGCTTAAAAAAAGTGTTGGGGGGACTCAAAGGTGTGATTGTAAGTGTAGGTTTTCCTTGTAATAAGTGAGATGGATGATAAGACTCTACTGTGCCCATGAGGGTGTGATTCAAGCCTCATTACACCCAAGTTCATGCTATGACAGGATACTCAAATGGTATTTTACTAGACTTAGGTACACACGTCCTTCAACCTCCTGAAGTCCAGATATATGTAAATTCTACTTTACACGAAATGTTCCATAAGTCAGCTATAAAATTGTCATTCATGATATGTAAATGATGCTTGATTATAAAATAGTCTAGTGCCAATGGGAGAGCAGCAGGTCCCTATACTGGGCTGCTCTGGGCTCTCTCCTGAGTTTATGGTTAGGCTTCTGCCCACTTAATCATCTCACAGCATAAAGTGCTTACAACCTACATCAAGGTATACTTACATGAAAATTCTGGAACAGACCCTTATGTAAGTCGGAGATGATCTATAATGGAAGTGAAAATATAATAAACTATCAGCTCAACAGGTCTCCCTGGAGTGCTCAGTGCTTAAAGTGCTGTGCATGGGGTAGGTGTAAATGCTTAGTGTCTGGGCACCAGAATGTGGCAAAGATTTGCCCACCATGTGGACATCCAGCTTTCTCGTGCCTGACCCACTTGCTGGCTGGTGAGGAGTGGTGCGGGTACTCTCAGCACGTGCCCGGCTGCCTGGCTTCCTGGCCACCTCACATGTGCTGGGGGCTGGCCCTGCTCCTCCTGCTGCAGCCCTCTTGTCCCCTCCTGCCCAGTCTTGCTCGTCCATGTCTCAGTGTTGCCCTGCGTCACCTTGCGTCAGTCAGAAAAGAGACAAGCCTACTCTAAAGTTTCTGGTCATCATTGGACACTGGGTATCTGTACAAGGCAGGCTTTCATGGGCCCACTCCTGGCATGCAGTTAGACTTTGCAAATCACACTGGTGGACATTCCTCTCGGTGCTTTCAGTCAGTGACCTTTTCCCTGGTCAACTATAGCCTGAAACCAAATGCTTCTCAGTCATGGCAATGCCAGCTCCCCCCTGCCG